>NC_068359.1:67217725-67444920 GCF_020536995.1 Dreissena polymorpha
GAGGAAGGAATTCACAGACACACACAAAACAAACATATCTCCCAAACTGTATACCTAGTTGTATGATCATGTGTTATGTAGTTGTTACACAATTAAGTTTAGTTTTAAACTAGTAACATAAAGAATTGTGGTGAAAATCGAAAGATCTGTCATAGTTTTAACACGGTCCTTTACAAGTATACCAATTTTTTTTTAAAAGAAATTGTGTACCTCAGTACTTCCAGAGACATCGCAGTATCCAGTTATAAGATATAAACTTGTATAGATAGATTGTTGCCTACGAACAACTAAAAAGGTATAATGAAATAATGTTTACAATATCTTTTTACCAGTACATGCATACACATTTCAGAAATCGCATAAACATTTTTTGCTGACGGCAGACAGACAGAGGGTCGAAAGGATAGACGGACAAATAGGCAGAAAAGACGGACGGAAGGTAAACCTTTGCCCCCGTCCGGTGTACCGTATGAGACTAGTTAAATACCATATAGAGAAACATACAACTTAATGCAAATTATTAAGAGCACCTAGTTTTTGTTTTTGTTTTTTATAATCAATAACAGTTCAAATAAAATATTTCAACGACTTAATGATTAAAATGAATATGTTTGATCCACGGTAAGCTGTCTTTACGTTGAAATAGTATGTTGTTGTCATTATTTATTGTTGTGTTTATGTTAGAGGAAGATATTTTTTTAATATTTAAGTCAGATAAATGTCAATATATTAAAACATAGATAAATAAATACCCACCTGAATTGTTCATTGTCTGTCCCAACGCAACTGTTAAGCAAAATCAAAGATACTTACTTATATGCTGTGTTAACAATAAACTCAAAATGCATGAAATATTGTTAATTATAGAAACTTTAATGCATATACTATCCCTACAATAAAACATATGTAACAGGTCTTTTTTTTAAATAAACGAGTATGATATTGTTGCACGATTAAGGCTTCTTCAAACGCTATACTTCTTAAAATAAATCACACATTAACGCTGTTACTAACATATACTCGCTTCGCCTTAATATTTACAATCTACTTTGCAATAGTGTTCAGTGACTTTTTGACATTTAGCATGGACACTAGTTATATTTTTGGTAATTTTTACCCATTTCAGACACGGTTTATACTACTTTTCTTGATTTATAAAAACTAAACAATAATTTATTATGCTCTGGATACTACGATATTCGATTATCATCGCTTATGTATACATACAAGTGAAATGCGGAAGCGCATCATTTTATTTATAAATTTAGTGCAAACCTCAAACACAATTTTTAATTAAACGATGCAAAACAACTGCTAAAGGTAAATCAATTTAGCTTACCACTTTGCAAAAGTTTGTCGGGTTTATTACAATGAAGTGCATATAATTCACAGAAACAGTTAATTGATACAGTTTTCTTGAACGGATTACTTGGAAACTAGGAAACCCGAGGTGTGTAAGTTTTGTCAGTAAGCAGGATCACAATTGTAATATTGATTTCATTGTAATTCGATACGCATACACTTAAATTTGCAGTACTTTACATATGCCCTAATAAAGCTTCAAAACGGAACCATTTCATTTCTAAATGAGTGGATTTCTTATTGCGCCTCTTACAGTTCAAGTTTATTCAAAAGTGTGACATTTTAAACGCTAATCCGGTATGTTTATTTTCATATTAAAAAATACAAAATGAGGTGAAATTTGCGCTTTGTGCAAGTTTGTAATATAACACACATAAAAAGGCATCGATGAATTGTAATCAACGTTAGTTTAATAATAAATATTTTGAAGGACAAAATAACTATCTATGTTGTATTTCTTGAATTGTCGTAAAACAAAGTAAACTAGTTAGGTTTAAACTATCGTAAGGTTTTATGTATGTTGTTATAATAGTAATTAGTTATTAGTCATAAGTTATATGTTATAGATGTTTAAGTAGCGCTTTATCACTAGAAGTTAACAATATTAATACATTGATAGCCATAATAATAAATATATAAATACTGCCTGTGTGTTTTGTTTGATATCTTACCATTCTTTTCACATTGAACGGTCTCCCATTCGCCATGAGGCATACATCTCACACGCCCTGCTGTTAAGTTCTGATAAACGCGGTAGCCTGTGTCACAGATAACTCTTGCGTGAGAACCATATGATGTTGAGTAATAGCTCAATTTCCCATTGAAAACAGTTGGTGATGCGTCACAATCTAAAATGAACATATGGCAATTTCTATATAAAAGACATAACAAAGTACTAAATATGCAGTATAAAATAGATCGGGATATATATATAGTGAAACTTATATTGTTTAATATGGCCTAAATTGGTATAATAATACAACTTGCGTTATATGTAGAATGTTTCTTTGTGAATACATGCAACTGCGTTTGCTCTCTTTGAATATTATATAATCATACACACTAGTCTGCATATAGTATAGAAATAATGAAACCCCATAAACTATATCAGTATGGAAATTCTACGGGTCAAAGCTTCCAACATCTGCGAACAATTAGAAGTTATACATACCATCACATTATAATCATCACGACATTGCATACACAATGATGATAGTGATTACACTCATAATTGACACTGCTGCAGACGGTTCTCAAAATCGTAAAGATTACTTGTCACTGTGTTCAATGAATGAAAAAAGATGGTCGTCTAATGATCGAACAACAAAACCGATATCGCGAACAAGGCACATATTACATTACTGACATAGATTATAAGGAAAAATTAAAACGGCCCAACAAGTCGTTTCCATGGCATACTGTGCATCCACAAAGACAATATTTTAAATATAACACTTGTAAACGGTTTACACAATTTATCTAATTTTTTAACTCTGCAATTTTGTCAGTATTTATATCGAAATATCTGAACACAAAGTTTTCGATTCTGCAGCACTCATTTACCATTCAAAATGATGTAAAGCAGATCTTATATGTCATGGACTTGTTAATTAGGGCGTCAAAATCTATCATATCCATGAAGCTATTTCTATTTAAAACTATGTACAAAGAACTAAATATACATAATAAAATATGGCAGATAATACATATTTTAGTAATATTGTTTAATATGGTCTAAATTGATTTTATAATCAAATTTGTTTCTGAGTTAATTAATGCAGCTACAATTTGCTTTGCCTGAATGTGGTATAACCATACACATTTTACAGTTTTTGAACATGCACAACCGAATGAGAATGCGCAAACCTCTAGCGTTACACATAACTCCAACATCTTGGGAATGGACACACGTGTGGGAACCCCAACCTTTATGTGAACAGTTCATGATAGACAACTCGGTTCCAGTACATAGAATTCCATCCAACCATATAGTGCCATTACCTTTCCCGAAGTTGTCAGTTGCTAAAAATCCACCATTATGCATTCTGCAAATAAATATCATTTCATCTTGAAACTTAAGACATATGAATGTTTTTTTATAAATGCTGTGTATTAAATTGGTATTTCAGAAATAATGAACACTATTCAAAAAAAGTTAGTAAATTCAAGTCTTATCGACATGTTACATAATTTGTTCACGCATGTAAGTAAGTTTTAAAAACGGTTAAGGTTATAGACTGTTCAAACATGTAGCAATTAAGATATTAAAAATACATAAGAGAAACTGAAGTAAATAACAAATGCAGTAAAGGATATTACACAAGCTGCCTGCATAGAACATCGGCAAAATTTCAATGCATCAAGTGATTGCAAATTTTTAAAAATCGGATAAGGTTATAAGGTTATACACTGTTTTAACATGTAACAATTTAGATATTAACTATATATAGGAGAAACTAAAGAAAACACCAAAAAAGACAAAATCATATTACCCAAGCTGCCTGCATAGAACATCGGCAAAATTAAGATTCATCAATTTATTGCACACTGTCCCCCACTTGCCATCATGGAAAACTTCCACGAGTCCCCAGTTTGGTCTTCCTCCGGTGAGACGTACACCTGAATGTTTATATGATTTGACAATTAGCGATACAACAACGGGTTCGCCTAACATAGGCATTTACCTTATTAATTTTTTTGTGGTAAACCCAACATCTGATACCAATGAATCTTGGTATGTTTTTTTATTTGTGGTTGAAAAAAATCGTTAAAATAATTGTAATTTCCATGTAATTTAACTAGAAGACGACGCAATACTATATAAAACCAAAGAAAATCTTTCTTTCAAAAACCTTTGTACGCAGCAGCATCGTTAACTTTACTTCGACATAGTGGAAAACGATCATGGACGCGTCCATTTAATCCGTACACATCTTCAAACTGGATTTATCCATTACATTTTTGGATACATGTAGCCTCCCTATGCCTACATACCAAATAAAAGAATGTGTTCACGGGCTACAATATCTGATGTTTAGGCTTTAATTGATCTTGCTAGTAGCTTCGAACATTTAAATTGTGAAATGTAGTCTACCATAATAATCCTCCTTAGTTTCCACCAAGAGGATCAACAAGCCTACATAGGGCTGAACTTAATAAGGTACCACTGAAGCTGCTAACGTAGCTTGCCTCATCGGCTCACTAAACGGAGATTTTCCTACAGACCATATGTTTTTAGCTGTCGACGAGTCGTCTACGAACACCCCTCGAAAAAAGAAGGACTAAAGCCTCGAAATATACTTTTTGACCAATGTTTGTTAGAACCAGAAATCCCACAACCCTGACGGACTAACGGGAACATTGTTTATATATATTCAGTGAACAGAGCGTAATATTTGCAGTAACCATGCGTTACCAGTCTGCAGAGATTTGTTAATTATTGTTCTCAACTTTTTTAAATAATAAGGTTAATAGTTGATGCAACGAGATTAAATTGCATATATATTAATTGTACAATTAATAGGCGCATACCTTTTGTTCAGACAGATCAAATAATGGTTAACAATTAGATCGTATCCAAACAAAACCATATTCACGTATTGCTTACTATTGAAAGAGTAATAACGGAGCAGGACAGAACTAGTAAAGCACAAGAGGGCCTATAGATGAATCTTACGCATAGACTCATCTGTTATTAAATGGTTCTTTCGAACTAGGGATCATACTACAGATACATGACGCAAACTTTTGTTTTGAGTACTAGTAATTAATATGTAGGTTATTTCAAGAAATATTTAACGAATGCTTACCTGGATTGAGATTGTCTGTATGTGCAACTGCAAATCAATAAATATAAATGTTTAAGTATTTATACACAATTATTGAGGCATTAACAATTAAGATATTAGTCTGACATAAAAAAGGGCTTAATTAAAGGGGCCTTTTCACAGATTTTGGCATGTTATGAAGTTTGTCATTAAATGCTTTATATTGATAAATGTAAACATTGGATCTAAAAAGCTCCAGTAAAAAATCAAGAATAAATTAAAAAAAGGAAAAAAATAGCCCGCAGCATGGCTCGAACCAGTGACACCCGGAGTCCTGGAGTAAAAACCAATTAGACCGCTCGGCCATCCTGCCAAGTATGAACATGGAATGTATTTTATACTTTATATAAGCATTCTTCGTAGTTTCACAAAATTAAACGACAACAACAGAACTCTCCAAATTATTCAATCGTTTCGCGTTGCAACGCTTTATAATTTTCAGGTTTTTAAATCGTCAAAAGATGCATATAATGGCTATATTAGACCATGGTAAATGTTCAGTATTACTATTTCCTCACAAATATCATAACTAAAACGAAAATTTGCGAATCTGAAACAACTTTTTTCAATTTTATCAATTTACCAAAACGTGAAAAGATCCCTTTAATATGATTTTGTGACTGCATTGTTCATTAAAATATTCAACGTATTTCATATAAAAAAACATCACTATTTAATCCACCTATGTTACATGCCTAAATAGCCAATATAGTTGTTGCTTATGGTAAATGGTGAAAACATGTCCATGAGTTTTTATAGATATAAAAACATTTTCACAAGTAGACCAATATTTACGATTAAATATATATTGTTTCCTTGGTATAATTGAACAAATGTCAAACTGTGTTTGTCGTTAAAGATCAATGATACATTTGTTGATTTTGGTACATATGTGTTGGTAAATATGATGATTACATATGATGTTTACAAATATTATACAAGTATTTATACGTTTTAGATAAGTAATCGGAACTATTATATCACTGCTTTTTACTGGACTCAAATATGTTCCTTTTTGTTATATTTTATGTTGAGTAAACAATATTTAATTATTTTATTCTCACGATGATCGAACTTTCATTCAGAAATAAAAGTCTATCTATAACTGATAAAATCAATTAACTAACATTTTTTCGTTCTCTTAAATTGTAAGAAAATTAAATCTTCAATAATTATAAGTTTGAGAAAAAGGTCAGAAAATAATGATCAACTAATGTGCGTTTTGGTTAAACTATAACAACATCTCGTTGATTCGTAGTCACACCACGAATTCAGCTCTTCCTTCAGATACATTCACATCTTCAACAATTAGTGCGCACAGATTGAAATAATAAAATCGTCTTGATCATGTCAACAATTTTTATTGTCTATAGTATTTCAAATGAACATATAATAAGTCTGTTTATCGACTAGCAGCTAACCAAATATAAGAAATCACCAGCATATGTATATTTGTACACGTGAGGGTTCAAATAAAGTATATGCATTTATATTTTCTCGGTTGTTAATTTGATTGTGACTAAACAACTTTGGACTAAACAAAACGTACTCTATCACAAAAGTGTCATCATATTACTACGACAAATCTTGACGAAGAAACAAGCACTTATGAGTGAGTTTGGACACAAAAAAATAAAGTTTTAGTGCCTTAATCGGTTGCTTGAGATACCATGACTTAAAATGACAATATCGTAAATAGGATCTAAACGCTAAAACATCATTTTTAATGAGGTTTAGTTTTCATAGATAATAATACTAAATGGGATCAATGTGATAACAATTGATTGGCAATTGTAAAATTATAACAAAAATTATTTAATTTAAAATATATTCAACTTATATTAAAATAAAATCCCCTTGATATTTGTATCTTTAACACACGGGCACGATAAAACATATATATTGTTTAAAGTTATTACCTTTAAACCTATCCAAAAAGGGACATAAACAGAAACATAAAATGGTGCAGTATAGGAGTGATACAGTTTAAGAATAATCTTGAATATTAAGCATATAGCAATCTGTAAAATGTTGTATTTGACACCAATGGATTGGTTTCTTCCTGAGAAAAAAGCATGTATTGTTATGTATTGTATTGAATTGTTATGTATTGTTATTATTGCTGGACTTATTAATTAATTGGAGCCCGTTTATACCATACAGTGTTTTGCTGTGATCGTTACAAGACGTTGAGTAGATCTAAAACCCTATCGTTATTATAAAAAGCGTTTCGCTGTTCTATCTATATTAAGGCAAACGGTCAATTGCATTTGATTCAAGATAAGCATAATGACAAGATTTTATTTCATGAGTATGTGTCTGGAGCTTCTTCGCACATCATATATCTCTAAGCGGTAGTGGTTGGAATCGGTTCCCCAAAACCGAGTCGATTAATTGGAGGCCATAATCAGCGTTTAATCGATTAATCAGCATTTTTAACAAAAAATGAGGTTTTTAATATTTTAACCAGTTGTTTTGTTGATATTAACATTATATTGCTATATTTTATCAAAAATAACTTTATACTGATTATTCCTTATGTGTTTTGTGATTTAATGATGAATATTTGTTAAAAAATCTTGCTTTGTTTTCGAATTAGTGACAAATCTTTTGGCTTCAATGTTACGTTCTGTGTTGAAAACGGCGTTAAACCCCAATAATAACAAATCTTGTACAGAGTGAACAATACTACAGATTGTTAAATCAAAACAGATCTTTAAAAAGTAATTTTATTTCAAAAGAACAACTTTTTGATCAGAAGAATATAAAACTATCTACTTCAATATGGACCATATGATACTAGTTTCTTGACCACTAAATTTATTAAATAAAATTATAAAAATGCAATCACAATGTTTTATGACATTATCAAAATTCAATTGAATAAAAAAAATTATGAATTGTATTCACCATTATTAAAGAAGTTTTTTGAGAGAATGTAACAATAGAAATAACCACGACATAATGAGTGCAGATTGTTATAGGTAAGAAATTAATTAGGACATATGTGATTCAGGATTTCTTCTATATCAACTTGGAAAATTGACAAAATAAACAATGCAACATCGTATGTTTGCATGGTTTTATTTTTAGAGTAAACATACCATGGTTCGTGTACTGTTTTCTGCAGTAATTACAGAACACATATTTCATAATTATCAAGGTTCTCGTCCTTCGCTGATTTAGAAGAATCGATCAGTTTGACACTAAAATGATTCCAAACTTCAGATTTTTTCTTAGTTTTTTAGGGAAAGGGAACAAATTCTTCTCTGTTCGACATCTTGAATGAATTGCCTATACACATCCGTATTAAGATTGCTGATTGGTTTAAAGGGGTTGTTTTATCCAATAAAAAAAGCTCATTTCAGTTAATCGGTAAACATAAATGTTCTAGTAAAAAAATTATCGAATGATCGGTACGGTAAAAAATACGTCAACTTTTCGTCGACTCGAAATTTTCATCGCCATCGTCACGTCAGCAGCAATTCGTCGACGACGCGTCGACTATCGGATTAATCAACTCATCACTACTAAGCGGTAACAAATCGACACTAGCGGGAATAAGAGGGCATGTGAAATTTAATAAATAATTTACATACCAAAAGGTTCGCATTGTATGGCCTCCAATTCACCATTTCGTAAGCACCTCACACCTCCATCAGTTAAGTTTCGATTTGGGCGATATCCTGGGTCACAAACAACTCGACCAGTTGATCCGTATCCTGATGAACTAGATGTTATATTCCCGTTGGCGATTTTAGACCCAGGTCTGCAATCTGAACAAATGGAATTTGTTAAGAGTTCACGAGGCTTGATTAATTACACAATTGTTTAAACATATAGATTCTTTGTTTGTATTATATTAATTTTCGTTTCCAATACGATGTACCCACAATTGTAAATAATATTTTTTTAAATGATATTTGTTTTTTCGAAACAAATAAAACAAACGTTGTTTGGCTGCTAGCAACCAACAAAAATAGGTCAAGAACTATATCACATCATAGCACTTAGGTCCGTGAAGTTGGCTTGTCAATTTATTTCGGCAATTTTGTATGGCGTTTATGTCAAAATTCTTCCCATAAATAGTAGTGCTTTTTTTCAAAACAGCGAATATTAAGTAATGGTCGCAAAGCCAGCTTGAAATTGGGCATGGATCCATGGATGCATTTCTAGCTGGTTATTGGGTTATTCGCGAGCATAAGATTAGGGAATAACCAGCATTCTCTAATATTAGGTTTTGTATTTGGCATTTAACATAAGCAAAAATTTGAGCTAGTTAGGGATGAATACATAGCTTGGTAATGGGAAGTTGCGAACAACCCATCCAATTTTCAAAACGAAGCTCGGTATTGGTTAATAAAATAATGCAAATATCGAGCCATCTGGACATTGGGTATTCGATACGATGCACAACAAAGCGAATATCCAGCTACCCGCCAATATCCAACAATTTATGGCGTACTCAAAATATAGCGTACATCTTGCCCAGGATGAATGCATAGCATTGTATTTTGTTTTAACGAAAATACAGGTTTGGGAATTTCAAGTTTTCCTCAAATTCCCAGCTAGCTATTTGATATTAAATATGTAGCGAATCTTACACCAGGGTTGAATACCCAGCTTGCTATTGAATAATCGCAAAAAAAACGTGTAATTGACAAGACAGTACGCACTACCCAGTCGGCTAGTTGTTATTTAACATTATGCAAATATCAAGCGAGGGATAAACATCCAACCATGGATAAGGTTTTTGAGTATAAATTATTACGAATAGTCAGCTTCACTCCAACAACAAATGATTTATAACGTTTTCAACATTTTTCAATTATCGAGCCACGAATGAATACCCAGGTCGGTTTGGGGTATTGGGGAAAAACGCGAGGAATTTAATATTCAACATACAACGAATATCTAGCCACGGATGAAAACCATGCTAAGTAGTTGGTTTTCACGATTTCGTATTAGGCGACAAATGGATTGCCGGGGCAAACGCGTGAATACAATACAAAGTAGCGAAGTCACGATGCGAGAACATTTGATCACAGTGCGAGAACGCGAGATTATGATACGAGATCAATTATGTTAGAAAATTGCAGGTAAACCATGATCTGAATAGGTATTGTATGATATGAACATATCAAAAGTATGTTTGTTTTCAATTAAGTTAACCAAAATGACTCGACTACAGCTCGCATCATGACCTATGTTATGTTCGCTAATACCAAACACATAGCAGGCTTATTAACCCTGGCTCGAAATTAACGCTATGCATAAAAAGCACAATTGAATTAAAACCCATATGTATATTTTAAATAAAATACACCATGAACGATCGATGATTATGAATGTCCTTACTTTTATACACGCATAAGACACCGATATCGTTGTCGTGGGTGCAATTATGTTGTCCCCAACCGTGGTGGGTACAGTTGTTAATAGACAATGTACCGTAGTTACACGCATGAACATGTAACCAGATTTTGCTTGTTCCTTTCGGAAAATCGACTGTCTGTAACCGATAAAAGCTGCTCATTCTGAAAGAATGTAATTTATATTACAAAAGAACCAAGTAAATATAAGATATATGTATTACTATTTCACTTGAACACATTTTGGAATATATAATGCTAGTTTCTTCGACGTTTAACAAGATATTGATATTTTTTCATTTATAACAAACTGGAAACCACTATCTCAACGTTTGGTTGTTAATTTATGTCTTAGTTTTAATATTAAACATACCCAAGCTGATTGCAAACTACACGAGCCACATAATAGTCATTGTTTGTATTGCAAACAGATCCCCACACGCCATCATGGAAAACCTCTACGCGTCCCCAGTCGGTGCCTCCATCAGCTAACCGAATACCTGTTGAAAGTAGACGCAGTTTAAACGAAACTTAAAACAAAACAACACACACGAAAATGAAATAAATGAAGAAAGTAAAAGAAAAAAGGAAATACAAAATTAATCAAGAAATATCAAGAAAGAAGGTTAAATTAGCAAACAATAGAAGAAACACTTTACTGAAATTTGATCATCAAAACCACAGCCTACCTTGATCTGCGCTTTCAACGCGTGTAACCACTAGGCCAAAAAGCATAAGTCCCCAAAAATACATCGTCGACTTGCAGATATAAATTCTAAATGAACATCTATCGCAAACAAGAGGAATATTTGAATATAAATTTACACTTGACATTTTTTGTGTTCTTCCGCGTTGTGCACTAAAAGTAAGCGCTTGGTACTCGACCGCGGTAAGAAAACATATGTCAGTGCGTGAGTGGTGTGGCTATGAACATGCAACGATACGCATTCCTTTCCTTTATTCGTATAAAATTATCTTAAACGCACGGAAAATTGAAAGTCACATGAAAAAATAGCAGTTCATTATCCATATGATGTTAATGATACCTTGAGGTCCGAATGGATCAAATACCTACAGTTTCCATATATAATATATATGAATATATTGTTAAACACAAACTGTTCAGCAAATTGATTTCTTAATGGAGAAAGCAAAGGTATGTATAAATGGATACGGGATACTCATAAATGCTTGACATGCGAAGCTTTAGCTAACTTTGTAACACATATCGTATGTGTGTTTAATCATTTATGGACGGAAATGTAAATCACAAGTTTCCAAATCAAATCACCGAGGTTATGTGAACAGACCATGTTTATACATTCCAAAAACTGTGTACTGACAATGATCATTAGGTGTTACGTGTTACGTGGTCCTTCGCTTAAAAAACGCTCAGCCTGTAAGTGGCTAATGTAGTGCTTAAAGGAAGCATTTATCGTTTCGTTAACCGTAATTTTACTCTTTGAGATTCACAAGCTTTTATTTAAAGGTACATCAGTCCAACCAATCATTTTTTAATAGTTTAATAAAGTTTTATTTAATTTTACATCGAAAATAATACATGAGGTGCAGGTTTTCGTTCATTGTGTATTTAGCATGGTATGCACTATAAAGAGAGACCAAAATATTTACAATTAAATAGCAAACACAATTATCACTTGATTTTAAACCTGTACAAAAAAGCATCATTCTGACGTTTAAAGAGTAAAATTAAATTAGCGTGCACCAATGTAACTAGTTTGATCCCATTTAAATTAAGTTTACCGTTTTAATATCTCATGTAAAAATATCTGTCTGTTTAGTGGCCTAGTACATAAGAAGTATGTTTTAAAAATTGTGTCACCTTTTTAAACGCATTGCAATAATCCGGCAGGAGTTTCCACACAAACAACACGTTCGAATTTGATTTGTTTTGAATAAACGTGAGAAGATCGGAAATGAGTTTACAATTAACATGGTTCGTGAGAGTGTCTTGCCTTCCACATGGAATGGGAATCAGGTTTATCTGTGTTTTAACTACGTATATTTTGTTCACGTTTCATTTTAGTGTACGTCTCAAGAGCAACTGTATATAGTTTTTGATGTTTAATATCGTGTGATTACACATAACCCAATTATATGACCGCGGAGACAGATAAACAAACATAAGTACTTGTTTTATTAAATGACTCATACAATTTAACTTGTATTTTTTTCTAACACCATCAAGCATGACAAAAACCTAACCAATGATGATAGGCCACACGGCTATGCTCATCAAATGTTTGGCACTGATCAAAACACGCCGACAATCGTAAAGGGAATATGCACTTTATAAACGATTGGTTTTCAAAACATATATAACGTTGCTGAAAAAAAGAACAAAGCTCGGAAGAAGTAGGACCAGAACATCAACGATGTATGTGTTTTATTCCATGGCAAATACTTTTAATTTCTACCGTCATGCATAAACAAAATTTATTTAACGTTGTTGGGAAATCCCGACTAATTTATTCAGATTTATTCATACGACACGCTTTTTGTTTGACATTCCTGTGTATTGGCACTCTACTGTGTTCAATGTGCAGTGACCCTTATCAGCGTTGATCAATACACAGAGGCAGACGAAACAATGTACCCCACCTTGAATAAGTCAGATAGAAGATATTATCGATAAAGCTAAAATACAAAATAAATACATTATATAAATAATATAGCATCTTATTTGAGAGGAATACCCCATAGCGGACAAAGGCATACCTTAAACTTAACATTAATTATTGCGAAAATAACATGTTGCCAATAAATTTGAATGTTTTTTTTTTTATAAAACACATGTTTTACAAATGGTATGAAATGCCTCCGTGTTTTATATTTATTGTATCACAGAACATTTTAATCGACTGCTTTTTTTCATTTGAGGAAGACATTATTTGCTAAAGCAATGGATCCATTTGGATTCATTCAATGCTAGCTTTTTCGAGATGGTTTTCACGTAAGTTTCAATTTGGTCTTAATTTAAAAGTTTTGCTTGCATTAAATTTTGGTAAGATTATATGTTTTTCGATTTACTAAGAATTGTGTACATATCTGAGTATATTTGCGAAGTTGTGTGAGCCTGATTGACATTTTGTGGCGAGGCTGGCGCAAGCATGAAAGCGAATGACGTAGGAGTCTGTTGGGCCAGATATTTGAGATGGGGCAGCATAAACGTTCTTGACGCAGTGGGTGCGCTATATACTGGCGGTGACGAAATACTAGTCGGTGGCGTATTGATTGCGATTGTGTGCACTTTGTCGGGGTGATCATTAGCAGCATTTTGGACGCCTCTTCCTTTGAGCGGTTTCAACCGATTGCGCGAACTATGGTAATCCCAGTTATACAAATTATCGTCACAAGGGATGTAGGCGATAAATGGATGATTTTCAGTTCGTAAAGCTGTATAATCCTTTATGTTCGATTCGAGTTCGTACTGATATATGTTCACCAATACTGACACGAACAAAACATAATATTGAAACCACGAAAATATCAAACTTGTGCACAAATCTGCTTTAAATCTTTTATTTGTTTAGGTTCAACACAGCTATAACCAAGCATAGAACTTAACACGCATCCTGCGATCGTAAATACTCCAAAAATCGAACGGAAAATCGCAGTTTAGTATTTAGATACGAGAGCAAGTAAACCACGTCTGAACACTGTCAAGGCTCATCAATCAGTATACTTGTTGTGTGTGTGTATTTACAGGTCATCGCTGAGTCTTCACGACTACCTTATGTGCGGACCTTCCCCTGTGACATATCAGGGTATACTTTTTAAAATACCGGTAGCATGATAAATTACAAAAGTACAGTCCACCATGCTGTTTTATTGCCGAATCTGACGTCTTAACTCTAATTGCAATCTTGACCTTCGAGATACGGATTGTTATGCTCGACTCACCGTCTTAAGATGGATGGATGAGAATACTATGTATATGTTTATAATTATTCGCGGGCAGCGATTTCAGCGCGGCGTCTTTATGTGGTGAGTCAGAAATATTTAACAGACAGCCTAATACAATTTAAGAACTGCAACATGATATATACATACCAAAGCGGGGTCGAACCAACAGCCTAACGATCGCAAGGCGAACATCATACCATTTCACCTTTGCGACTGTTTTAACGCTTGAGTTTTCGTTTCACTATCATACAAGACATACAGTCTGATTTTTTAACATGTAATTATTTTATACTGGAGACAGAACGGTCGAAGTTATATGGCATTATTAACTATTGCAAAAAATGTTCCCTTACTTTTATGAGCAAATAAACCAAACACGCAAGTATAAAAAACTAGGGATACTTTCTAATTATCATATCCTTAAAACATGATTGTTTCTTTAACACTTTTCTACGCACACCACAGGAAACAGATTTGATTTTGTGTCAGAATTGCTTTCAAAGACCATTGGTTCAATATTTTGGATTCTTATTATTTAGTTAACATTATCCTCTCTACATAATGCCTCAGTCTACACGATCTGTTGCATGAACGAAATAACTTGAAAAAGTCATTTGTTTTCGTGAATAGTGTTTTGTTTTGTATCAATTGTTGTACTAGAACATTTAACAGCACATGCTTTCATCCGCGTATGAACTGAAGGGGAAATTACCTCGTACTTACATACATGCTGACGGCGCATATTCTGATTCAGATAATTTAATAAAAATTAGATAACAAGTGTTGTGCTTTTAGCTGTGAGGAACATATTTACGAATTTATCGTGTCAGTTTATAACAAAAAGTGTTCAACCATTATAGAAAGTGTTCTTTGAGGAAGTCATCCTTTAATCTTAACTGGGGATTCTTAAGAAAGTCTAAAGGCACAACATAATATGTGTTTGTTATTAATCACACTTGTTAGTTTCTGTGTGAGTTAATTAATTTATATCGATGATAGTTTTTAACTAGTGTTATGTAAGCAAAGTGAAATTTCAGCTGCGTCCAGCAGAGAGAACTCGCATTATTAACAAGAGCAACCGTAATTACTCTAAGTTTTCGAACCTTCTAAGTTATTGGACACCCTCTTTTTTTAGCAAAAATAGTTATAAATCGTGACTCTTAATTTTCGGACAGTATATTTTATAGCGCAATTGTACAGACTTCCGCCCTGTTTTCGGTTATCTCGTGACACTTCGATCGTGGATTTTTACAACCGATTAAGGTCGTAAAACCTGGCAGATGCATGCCTGAGGACAATGGACCATTTCAATTGCGTAATTGGATAAATAGCCATGTAAACCGGTAGAAATCAATGGATTCAAACAACAGCATTTGAAACAGTTTTTTCTTATTAAGGAAGCAGAATGTTATATGTTTTACTGTTATGTTCTATATCATTTCAAGCAAGACATAGCAAAGCTGTGAAGTTGTATTTATTTTTTAAACCAGAAAAAGAAGAGCACATCACAATACAATTATTGTACATTTATTTATTGCTTTTAATTCAATATAATTGTAATTTTCGGACACCTTAATTTTTGTCTCAAAATTCTCGGACACATGTAATTTTTTAATATTTTTCATATCTTAATTTTCGGAAAAAAGTTTCCGAAAACTTATAGTAATTAGGGTACTTAACAAAACAAAAACGCACAACGAACAAAAATGAATAGAATTAGGGGAATCGAATTGGAATGGTCGATTAATTCAAAACATTCAGGGTTTTAACAGGTTTTAAGGAGTCCGAGAATCAAATCAAATACCTGACATGTTCTTGCATATTTTCTCCATTGACAACACGGTCAACATAAAACAGTCAACAACAGAGCAATTATTACATTCGGGATATCTGCCAATGCAAAAGCATATTGGGACTTAAACAGCAATATGCTTTAAACTTCACACTTGACCTGGATTTTCTTTTACAAAATACAACATGGAAAATAAACACAGCAGAATCACACTTCGAATCCGATATTGAAAAAAATGAATATAGTTGAAAATTCTATAGGTGTTTATTTACTGAACGGATGGGAACAAAAACATGTATGAATAGTATTTACATCGGTTACGAACTTTTTATATTCTAGCCATAGTGCCATAGTTAGTATACTTCGATCCAAGTTAATACTACGTGCACAAAAGTACAAGTAAGACTTATCAAAAAGGCAATCAAAAGGCTTTTAATTAAATATAAATGCACCAACTAATTTTCGTTCATGCGTGTAAGTTAAAATCCAAATTATGACAGCATATAGACATGATTTGTCTTATAGATCAGACGCGAATTTAGATATATTTTATGGGACCAAATTCACTGAAACATAGTTAAATAAATGCAATGGTTGACGCGACTTCATTAATGTTGTTATATGGGGCTTAATTTCGCCCGCGATTATAGCTTATAAAAAAGTAACTCAAAGGATCTAACCTGTTTCGTTAATATAATTAGAAATGCAACATAGTGGATTATACCTTTTAAAATCACGCAGTTGTCGCATGATGAGTATTCCCCAACGCGTTTTGATGTCAATGAGCTATTGAGATGTCGTTATTAATATTAACCTTGCTATAAGTCATTTAATTCTTCGTCACTTAAAGGAGAAAGGCATTTTATGCTCTTCAAAAATAGCCATTGTAGATGTGTATCAAAGCGTGCACGGAAAGTAGCAGTCGAATGCGGTACATGTCTTGGCCTACCGCGATCATTATTGAATGAGCATTAAATATATTAAATTAGACTGCATTTGTGTTCATGATTCAATTCATGAACATGCAATATATTTATTTAACGAATCGCATGGAATTTTAAAGCGGTTGTATGCTAATTCTTTATAAATATATTATTTTTGCAACCCTTTAACAACTCGTAAATATAAACAATGAATATTAAATAATAAACGTTATTTGATGGTTCGATTATCAAATATTATGTGCATCAATGAAATTTGCAACTACCAAATGTATGGCGGTACTGACACATTTCCGCATACTTGTTGCAGAACCAAGCATTTTGTCCATATGTAGCAATAGAATGGTGGGGATTTGCCAACAGTGTACAAGTCTTTAGCAAATTCATGTGTTAATGACTGCACGAACGAAACGTATTTACAATTGCATAAAACTGATTTCGTTTATTTTCTGACACGACTTCATATTAATTTGAGTGATATTATTGTATCCACCAATATTGTATCTGTTTCGAAAATGGCTCGTTCATACACGTGTTAAATATTAATCGTGACACAAATGGTTCATGTTGTAACATCGCATTGGCCTGCTAAAAATCCTTAAAGCCGGTAGATTGCGATGGCATGTTGGTGACATCCGATATTTTTTCTTCAAGTATGCGACTACACATCTTGATATACAACTGTATATACACGTGAAGACTGTCTAGCGGTAATCACTTCAAGCTATATAGTTCGCGGAGTAGCAAAACATTCACGTGCGTATTGCGAGCGTATATTTGCACAGTGGATCGCTCGCATTCGCAACTGAATACTTAAACTACGCAGTTGTTCCCCTTCTGGTCCAATGTTTACGTGACTTGCAAGAACATTTATGAAGTTTTGAACGCACGGATGTTGAGATATTGATGTTCAGTGACAGAAAGACTGTGCATATGTGCAGACGTTAGAACAGTACCAGATGTCGGTTGTACACTCTATGTCACCGAAGTTGATAGAATGAAGACGTTGTGATTCTGTAAACGCTTATAATAAACAGATGTATATCTATTGAAAACATCCATTAGTCACTTTATGTCCTTTCAAGTATTCTTTGCAAAACGGTTGCTTTAGTAATGAGGTTTAAAGGGGTATTGTTTTGTTTTGTGTATCAAAAAAGGCGTTTACTACGATACTAAGGACACATGTTTATGTAAGAATCTTATACATTTCAATATGTAAAAAAGGGCGCCTTTTAGTACACACTTTTTAAATTAATTAAACTAATTAAATATATAAATGTTTAACTTGCAAACACACACATACAAGGATAATAATTGTATTCGGTTTTCAGCAATTTATACGTTTTTTAATATAAAATACCAATTTGTTGAGCAGTAAAATAAACTTGGCAGTTATAGCGTTTCTGGATGCAACCCATCCATAAATTATTGTATAATATAACATTAATAGCTAGTAAAGGGCTTCATATCATAGCCTAAGTAGTGTTTCCTATTGTAAGCATATAATTTAAAACAGAAGGTTTACGATAGCATACGTTTCCGAGTTTAAATCATTGATTAAAGGGACATATTCATTAAAAGCGTATACTACACATGTTGATGAGGGTAGATTGTACGAACGTAACTGTTGCAGAGTACGCGAACTCTCGACTGTTATAACACATGGTAGATTTCGGTTGATGTATCGACTTTCGAGTCTGGATTTGTGAAAGGGTTGGCGTCGTTATATTCCAAATCTGACTTAATCGTTATGCAAAGGGAAATCTTAATGTATCTATTTACCCTCGATAAAATAATGTTCCCTGAACGTTTAACGCAAACGCTTGATTATTTGCAAACGGTCATCAGTTTTCACACTAAGACAAACTCAAAATGTTTGGTCAAGATCTGTTTTCGACTTGAGTTCCATCTACCATAATAGATTCGTTATCAAGACAGAAAACACTGACAATTGTTTTTTGAAATGCAGGCAATAATTGTTACATTGTCTTAAGAACACGGTTAATTCTATCTCAAATGTCTATGTCTTGCTTCCAATGTTGTGTGGTGTTCGGTGTGATTAGTCATCTTTGTAGGCATTACCACTCTTTCGGCCACCGTTTTGTTTCAGACCTGATGAAAATATTAATCTTCATATTAACTATGCAAAGTTCAAATTTAGTTCAAGTCAGGTTAACATTAAGAACAAATCTTATAACAGAGATCATTGTTACCGCTCTAAAAGCCACACAATTATAACTCAAAATTGATGAAACTTGGTCGAAATGTCAACATCGATAATATACATCGTTTATGCGAATCTTGGTCAGGTGGGTCGAAACGTTTGATTACAAGATCAAATCTTACAACAAACATGTAACCACTCTAAAATCGATGTGTGATAGATCTTGATGATTCTTTTTCACAATCTTTATTTTGAAATATATAAGCCAAGTATGTATTATGTAAAACGGGTTCAAAAACAAGATCCAACGTTCAATTTTAAAAATAAAAATAACTTATTAACACTGTATTGCAAATTATACCATGCATACCAATATTATATTTATGTTGCAGGCTTAATTTTACATCAAGCTCATAAATGTGTGATCAAACATACGTTATTTACAACACATATCTTGTCAACTGCTAATAAAGAGAGATATTATGTGCAAGTAATGTGTTCTTCGTATGTTCCACTTAGACATAATATATTTTCACAAACGATTTAAGTTTAAAGTATGCAGTGTCTATATTAAAAGATTGAACTTGTTTAGTAGCAAATTGGAATTAAACATATGGTGTAACCCTCTAGTAAATAAAGCAGTACTTAAAAAGTATTTTTAATATGTTAAATATTACAAAAAATAATAAACTGCCACATCTAGTAAGTGCGTTTTTAATAAAATACGAAATGTATACATCTTTAACGTATTGGTAAATCTAACTCTAAATTAGCTAAATGACTGCCCATTGTTTTAAAGTTCAAAGGACATCTCCAACAGTTTCTTTTTGGTTGTTTGTTTCCTTATTCATCTCATTTATAGAGCGTATCATGTTCATCTGATACATCACTGGTGTGCTTGGGTGCTTGTAATACTTATTAGCTGTCGACATTACCATAGATCTTTTATTGCACTTGAGTATTAATGGTGTTGGTGTGTTCCCTGTCACTTATTATAGTCTGAAAGGAACCCTTTTTCCGTGAAATGAAATTAAATGTGGCTATTTTTACACTATTATATTATATTTCACATTAATACGATATGTCAAATTTAAATATCGGGTTGATACTCATCCCTGTAAAACATGAAATATTAGATGCGCTGTCTCGGTTGTATACAAGTGACGGCATACAAGTCAGTTAAGCATTATTCGTTCCTTGAATCAATCATCTAGCCTTCGGTTAAAACGTATTCATAACAATCGAAACCGAAAATGTGGTATATTTCAGTCGGATTTTCTGAAAATGGCCACATTAAAGATGTGCGTTTGAAGTTTAAAAAAATTATATGCAAGTAAAGGTATATAAACAATATTTTAAAGTTATATTTGAATCAGCATGTTATAATGGGAAACATATTAGCGATGTGGTGTGAACCACAGCCTTGAAGGGAGATTGCACTCAGTTACTTGCATTACTTGAACCGTTGGGATCACGTAGCATGGTTACGGACAAACGTCATGTACCATAACGCAATTGTCGAATTCGATGTAACACAAGATTTCAATCTCCATATAATAGAACGTACACAATCGTATTCAAATCCACATTTAACAATTCAAAGAAAATGCATCAAGCAAGAAGAAGATGACGGAATCCTATTTAAGATTGAATATTCAAGCAAATTACAATCGATCCGGAGAGCTGAAACACTTATTAATAAAGTCGACTATAGTGTGTTTTTTTTTAACAATAGTGTGCACGCTGTGACATTTTGTCTTTTCGGCGACAAAACCTCATCGCAGGTTAAGGGTGAAGTTATTCCTATATTAATTATGGTCTTGCTTTCAATACCGATAGTCGTCTACGATAAAAGAAAAAACAGAATGGGTTGAAAGCAGACATTAATGATGTTTACCGCGTTGTTATGAAAATTAAAGAGCAATTTTCAACCATAATCCATAGAGAAATCTTTTCATGGGTCGAGAATCTAGACCAATCGATATACAATCACTATCGAACAAATTAAAGGAGCTGCTTAAGAGGAGCACCGAATTGATAGCCGTGATTTGCTTTGTGGTTATAACACTTTGGGGTTGCGTTTGATATCTGGTGTCAAAATGAATCTTGCTTTATCATATGTTTTCGTTGCGATAATAACCATAATAAGCACACACAATCGGCAATCGGAAAAATAGTCGGGTTTAAGAAAGCCTTTTTATTATGAAATTTTTCGGGAATAGCTGTTGGTTCTTTTGGGCTGATTGGTCTTTACAGTTCCTGCAATAATTGGCAACATCGCAGTCAAAGTCTAAGGGCTTAGTTGAGCAATGAAGTCAGCAGCTGGCCGGGATTTATCGTCAGTCAAGCGTCGTACTGGGCGTTTCGTGCCGGGGCTGCGGGTGAAGGTGGATAGCTTTTACCACCAATTTTCAATATTCACATAAGGTAAAGTTATTATTTGTATTAACTGCTTTTAATTTATTTCAAGTACTGTACAAGGTGTGTCTAAACCGACTGTTGGTTTTATATTTTGATTTTGAATTATATAAGTGAATATTTATAAGCTTATTTGTTGTTGTTGTTTTAAACAAAACTGCATGTTCTTGGGAAATATATGCACATATTAAATTTTGTGATTTTGGCCGGTATTTGCTTCCTGATTGAAGAATATATAACCAGCAAACGGACCATGGTATTTAAATAACCACAATCTATTATGTCATGAGTGGTGACTTAAGTTTCCAGTATCCTTTCGAAAATATCTCATTCATTTTTTGCATTCTAAAACTTGTTATGATCCCAGAGACAAATACAAATAAGTGATTATTAACATTCCTCATTATTAATTATCATTCATTAAATTGAAGAAGAATTTGAAACTATTCGCTCTTATTTAGTTTCGTGAAATCCTTATATTGCACTATGTTGTACATCTCGGCGTGAAACCAACAAACTTGTATTTACTTTACATATCGATTTAGAAATGTTGTTCGAGTAATTGAATACATGTTAGCTTTTGCTTCGTTGATTTATATGTTGACTGACTCTTTTTTTAATAAACACGTTGAGAGCATTTTAGATTTTGCTCTCCATATTCGATACATATTAAAGACTATGTATTAAGTTCTTTAATTTGTGTATGTATACCTGTTATTAATTTACTGCCTCTAAATGACTTCATTTAAATGTATTTATTTTTCTATTCGATGTATGATTAAAAATTAATGTAGCTTATAAGTTGCAATATGTTATAGAAATTTCAAGTAAATGAAAAACACCATACCATGCAATTATGATGGACCAACTATTCAATTTAGCCAATTCATTTAATTAACTGTATGTTTAAAAAAAACTCCATTTGTATGTGTTCTTGTGGACTTTAGAGAAACTACAGACCTACACACTCAATACATTAAGGACTTTTATGTACTTAATATCGAATGCTATGTCCAATAACTATCTGCAAGTAAGAATTAGTTTTTAGAAAAGAGAGAGTTGTTTCCCTTCGAGGGAGGACGCGTTATTTTTGGACGGAGCGAAAAAAATAAATAAAACATAGTAAAGGGAATATTTTCACTAGATTAAAGTGGGATTTGTGAAAAATGGAAGTTTTCTTGTAACGAGGTAATACGACTTTCATTTTAAATTGAAAAATAATTACAATGTAATTTTTTTTATAGTGCACATGGTCACGCTATACTACAAAAGAGGATGTCGCCATATTGAATGTGTACATCTTGACATATGTGTTAACTGACAATAATACGCACGCCTGCACAACAAGGTCAAAATATGTATACTTCTCAAAAGAAAATAGTAAATGGCGGATAAGCGAAAGCACATTAGTACAAGCGGGAGTGAGTTAGAGTCAAGTATAAGTGAAGTAGTGGTAGAAAAACAAATGAAGAAAAAAGGTAAAATAGTCGCATCAAAAGGAAGAACGATCCCTGAAACACAGGATGAAAGTATGGAGAGCCAAATTCAAGATTTGAGAGTCGAACTGAAATTGATGAGCGATAAGTTGACATCGTTTATAGCTAAAAACGACTCATTTACAAAGGAACTGGTAACTAAAATAACAACACAGGTTAAAGCAGAAATAGTTAAGCCATTTGAAAAGAGAATTGAAATTCTAGAAGCAAAGTTGTTCGAAAAAGAGCTGGACAGTGACAAATTAAGTAGGAAAATTGAAAGCCTTGAAAATGATCTGAAGAAAGCAAAGGAAAGTGAACAACATGACAAAACATGCATAATTAGGGTCATGGAAAAACAATCAGGTAAAATCAACGAGCTTGAGCAGTATGGAAGACGGAATAATATCCGGATAGCAGGGTAAGCCGAAGCGAGCAATAATAAAAATAACAATAACAATAAAATGACAAGTGAAACGGCAGAAGACACTAGCAAGGCAATAATACAATTTCTAAATGAGATATGTGCACTCTATCTTACATCGAACAGTATACGCATAAGCGTTTTTCACGAGGGAATGATGCTTGAAACCATGCACTGGTGATTTTTGTTAAAGGGATATGTTGAATCATAATTTGATCACATTTATAAGACATCAAACTCTCTTAAAAATAGAAAATTATAGTTAACTAATTATTTGTATATTGCCAAACAGTAGTTTTTTGTGTTTTTCAGCTTATAAAAACAAAGTTCGTTTATCAATGCATAAAAGCGTTCGTTAACTGTATTATAAATACATAATTACGGTGTAATTATATGCATTTGTGTGAATTTTAAATACGATTTTGGATAGCTATGTACAATCTAATGAATTATTTGTATACTGCAAAACGCTAGTTTTTTCAATCTATATCAAAAAATAAGTTTTTTTTATTGATGCAAAAAATTATAAATCAGCTAAAAGGTATTATTTGTAAAATATGTAAGAAGATGTTCAAGTAGACCGGTTTTATATGAATGTACCTATAACAATTAGAATGATAAACTATATGCATGCATTTTTGTAATATATAGCAAGTGGTCCGAATGCTAATCTAATCGATTTTTTCGCTTTTTCGCTCCATTAGATTAGCTGGTAATCGGATATTTATGCTACAGGACACGTGTTTAATTTGTCAAGTAGGATAGCAATCGATACAAACTTTTGATATGCTTATTGCGTCCAAAATAAGGCTAATCTAATGTGTGTTTGCCTTTTTATCTTCATTAGATTAACCGATTATTGGATAATATTGTGACAAGTAAACGTCCTAAAAATCAATTATAGATACATAATTGTAGTGATGCTATATACATTTGGTATCCTTGATTAACGCTTTTTTTCAAGGTAACCACTAACATGTGGAAAAACGTTATCATCTTAGATGTAGTTGCATGAAGACACAATCATATTGTTCAGCGATGCATAATGTATTGATACAGACAGTCCAGGCGTGGATAACTTTTATCAAATTGTCAAACATCAAAATTGCAAAAGAATACATTCTAGATCACCTTCGAAGTTTTAGTGTGTCTTTTTTTAGTGGTGATAAAGATTTTGACCATAATGTTGTTGTTTTTCTTGGTGTTATTGTACTGTTTACGAATATGTGTGTAATTAGTTTTTGTAAGACAAACAAATTGACTCTCACAAGTGCAAACGCACGCACGCACGCACACACGCACGCACGCACGCACACACACACACACACACACACACACACACACACACACACACACACACACACACACACAGCTAATTATCAGATATTTATGCTACAAGATACGTGTTTAACTTGTCAATTAGCATGCATTTCCTATAGATCTAATGCAGATTTGTACCAAGTTGTTAAAAATGTATAAACAGGTAAATGATAAGATGACAATAGATAAAACTGTTTGTATGCTATTTGTACCCAAAATAAGACTAGTTCAAATGTGTTTTTAATCATTTTAGCTGCATTAGGTTAACCGATTATCGGATATTATTGCAAACTTTCTATAAATCAATTATAGATAATAATTATAGTGTCGTTACATATATTTAAGTGAATTTAACTACTATTTGTTGACATCTTTGATTAACTTAATCTTTTAAAGTAACCACTAACATATGGCAAAACGATATCATCTTGGATGTAGTTGCATGAAGACACAGTTATAGTGTTCAGCGGAACATAATAATTGATACATACGGTTCTTACGTGGAGAACTTTTACCAAATTGTGAAGCCTCAAAATTGAAAAAGAATGTATCCTAGATCATCCTCGATGTTATCGTTTTTTTCAGTGGTGATAATGATTTTCATGATAGTGTTGTTGTTTTTCTTGGTGTTATTGTACTGTATACGAACATGTATGTAATTAGTCTTCTTTAGAGAAAAACAAATCGGCTCGCACAAGTGCAAATACAAACCCACACGCGCACACACGCACGCGCATACACGCACGCACGCACGCGCACACACCAAACACACACACATTCACACACAATACCGCGTGCGCACACGCACGAACGAATGCACGTACGCTTTTCTGGCATTTTTATACGTTTCCATCCATAGATAGACATCCATATAAGTTGAGCTTAATGACTAATAGAAAAGAAAAAATGACAAAAGTAACAAAACCACGCAAAAGAAATAATACACTCACATTGAACATGAAGTATATATATATATATATATATATATATATATATATATATATATATATATATATATATATATATATATATATATATATATATATATATATACATATTTATACTCATGAAATAATTATATTCCTTTTTTTATAAATATTTCATTTATACAGAAACTAACGACCACGCACTATTTTTTTTTTTATTATACATGTTATTCATGTCTTTAAACTCGTTTTTAACACAACTCTCTCATCTTAATAGGCAAGATCCATTATACATTATCCGTTATTTCTTTTTACTTCTTCTTTCTATGGAATATTCATCTGTTTGTATCCCTAATTGTTGTTTTCTATTTTTGTTCGTATGTGTAAACATCTTATGTCTTATAATAGAAACCAACTGGATATGTTTTAAAAAAGAAACTAACTGGACAAGCACACACAAACTATCATTAACATCACCCTCCACCTTTTTAAATGATTAAATTATGTACTTTAAATGTTAAAGGGCTAAACAACAAAGACAAACGCATTAAAATCTTCAAATGGTTAGACGACAAAAAATATAGTATATGCCTTTTACAAGAAAGTCACTTGACACATACTTTAGCACAAACCTTAAAAGATGAATGGGACGGAGAAATCTATCTCAGTGGAGAACATACTAATAAACAAGGCATTGCCTTTCTGATAAAAAATAATATAGGGGTAACAGTCGATAATTTTAAGGAAATAATAATTGGCAGACAAGCAAGTTTAGATATCAAAATACACGAAACACAAATAACATTAATCAACGTCTACGGCCCTAACATAGACGATTCCACATTTTACGAAACATTACAATCCTTTATAATCAATAACCAAGATAAAAATATTATAATCGGTGGTGATTTCAATACTGTCCTGAACCCATTATTAGATAAAAAGAATGGAAACCTTTATACTCATACTAAAAATAGAAACATTTTAAACAACATAATTGAAAACTACAATATGATAGATATCTGGCGTACAATATACCCAAACGAAAGCAAATTCACCTGGCACTCAAACACAAAACCAACAATATTTTGTAGATTAGACTATTTTTTAATATCTGAATCTCTTTGCAACATAATTGATACATGTAACATAAAACCAGGATTTATGACTGACCACTCTCTATTTGAACTTAAACTGCACAATAAACAACCTGAAAGAGGCCCAGGATACTTTAAAATTAACAACAGCATCTTATTAGATACACAATATCAAACACAAATAAAACAGGAAATATTAAATACAGTTCAAAATAATAAAGATGCAAACCCTAACACCTTATGGGAAGTAATTAAGGGGTGTTGCTGCAGTTTTGCTGATTTTTTTCCATCAAATAACTTTTGCTCAAAATTTTTATTCAAGTACTACATACAAATACTTTATGAAAAATGAAATAAAAACATAGGGTCACCGGCCTTGTTTTGATTTTATTCACCATTATATGACATGTACTTTTTCATTAAAACTGAAAAATCTCTAATTGCATGAAATGATTAATAACCTATGAAATTGGCAACATGTAGATATTATATAAGCTAATATATATCATATACCATTTAATTAAACCACAAATAACCAAACAAATGGAGATCACAAGTTAAATTTGAAGTAATTTAATTTTTAAAATGTTTATGTCACCCAAAAAAACATCATTTTTTACTATTTTAACCACAAAAATGGAATTTAAAAAAGTTCTATCTAATAACTTTTTGCGAAACTGCTTAAATATGTTCGTCTACGTATTGTTATCATAAAACAAAAATAAAAAAGGGGGTCACCATACTTTTAACAGAGATTTTTTTGTTTAACTATCCCTACCGTCTGTGTCAAATTTCATACAATACAGCAATTAGGCGAAACCCAAGTACCGGTACATAGACAGTTAGAGATATGCAAAAAATTATATATAGTTTACAATCTTAATTGGGATCACAACGGCTTACTAAAAAACAACAACACTAATACAATATTTAATCACAAACATAAGACCATACAGTATCAAACTCGACCTTAATCATCAATAACAGGGACTTGTTGACAGATTTCGGCATGTTTTAAAGTTTCTGATTAAATACTTTAAATTGATTAATGTAAACAACAGGACTAAAGAGCTCAAGGAAAAAAACAAGAATGAAATAAAAGAAAGAAAAAAAAGAATTAAAAAAAGTTAACCGCACCTGGGATCGAACCACTGAGTACCTATTATGAACCTACTCGGTCATTAATTTGTGATGATTCTGATAACAAAATTATTGGGTTGTGATAATAGCATCGGTGTTGCTATATATATATATCCTCGGTTAAATAAACTGCCGCAACACCCCTTAAAGGAAATATACGTAACACAACAATTAGATACACATCATTTAAACAAAAAGAAACACACAAACCTGAAAATGAAACCATCAAAACCATTTAAACACTTGAAAAACAATTGCATCAAACAAACACAAATGATACCACCGACATTGAAAATGAAATAACATTAAAAAAACAAATATTAGATGGAATTTATCATACACATCTCAGTGGAATAATACTAAAAGCGCGTGCACAGCATGTTGAACACAATGAAAAAAATACAAAATATTTCGCAAACATTGAAAAACGTAGACGTGAACAAAAAACTGTACACAAATTAGTAGTCAGTGGCAAAGATATAACAAACAGAACTCAAATACTAGAAGAACAACGTTTATTTTTCGAAACCCTCTATAAACGAAAAAATGTTGAAAATAACACCCGTTTTAAAAATACACATCACGCTTTAAACCAGGAGGAAAAACAACTGTGCGACGGATTGCTTAATGAATATGAATGTGGATTAGCTCTAAAAGAAATGCAAAATAACAAAAGCCCAGGATCTGATGGCATCACAATCGAATTTTATAAAATATTCTGGAATGATATAAAAACACATCTAATTAATTCACTTAACTATTCATTTAACAACGAAAACTTAACTACGCTACAAAAACCAGGTATTATATCACTTATTCCAAAACCCGGAAAAAACTAAGAATCCTTATCAAACTTGCGCCCTATTAGTTTACTAAACAATGATTATAAAATTGCAACTAAAAGTATAGCAAACAGAATATAAAAAAAATATCACCATCAATCATTTCAAAATCTCAATCTGGTTTCATAAAAGGACGTTACATTGGTGAAAACGTTCGTCTTATCCAAGAATGCATAAACTATTTCAACAATTCAAATAATCCTGGTCTAATATTCTTTGCAGACTTTGAAAAGGCATTCGATTCGCTTGATCATTCGTTTATGTTCTTTTGCTTAGAAAATATGAACTTTGGTGAAAGTCTCATTCAATGGGTCAAACTATTCTATACCGATATTAACAGTATAATCATTAACAATGGCTTCTTTTCGAACAGTTTTAACATCGAACGAGGGGTTCGACAAGGATGTCCACTCTCATCATCGCTATTTATTATTTGCATCGAGTATCTATCACATCACATCCAATCAAATAAACACATAAAAGGCATATCACTAGAACCTTACGAAGAAATCAAACAATCCCTATTTGCTGACGATGCAACTTATTTTTTAAATGACAATTACGATTCTTTCCATAACCTAATAGAGTCGCTAACCCTTTACGGAATGACATCGGGTCTTAAACTAAACAAAAGTAAATGTACTGTGCTTCGAGTAGGTAAATTAAAACAAAGTAATGTTCAATAAAAAAAAGAAATGAAATTTAATTGGACATCCGATGAAGCCACAACGTTAGGAATTACTTTCACAAATAATGAAAAGGATACAGTTCTTAAAAACATACTACCTACATTACAGAATTTTAAAAACTGCTTAAAATCATGGCATCATCGTAAACTTACACTAATCGGAAAAAAAACAGTATTGAAAACGTTTGCACTTCCTAAATTAATATATGTTTTAACAGTTCTCCCAAATCCACCAAATGATGTTATTAACGATATAAAATCAGCAATATTTAATTTCATATGGGACGGTAAGCCTGATAAAATAAAAAGAACTCAGTTAATTCAATCTGTAGAAAATGGAGGTATCCAATTAACGAACATTGACTCATTCTTGAATGCAATCAAATGCAGCTGGGTTAAAAGATACCTAGATAATACCAATACGAGTAAATGGAAATTATTCTACCAGAAAATCCTAAAAAAATATGGTGACTCCTTAATCTTTGAATGTAACATCAGCAATACTATCTTACATGAAATTGCAAACGGAAACATATTTCTGTCTGATGTTCTATCAGCGTGGAGTGATGTCACTCATAACTTAGAAACCCAAACCAGCAGTAAAACAATTTTATGGAACAATAAAGACATAACTTCAAACAATAAAACGTTTTTCTATAAAGACTGGTTTGAACGAAGCATTAAGTATGTCGACCAATTATATGACTACAGAATTAAGGATTTCTACTCTTTTGATAATATATGCTACATATACGAAACATCTTCAAATCATTTTCTGAAGTACTACACACTTATCAAAAGCATACCCATACATATTAAATCTGAAATCAATACAAATAATACACCATGTACTCAAACAACATTTGTAGAAAACATACTTGGAAGAAAAAACAAAACAAATAAAATATTTTACACACTTCAAATTAAAAACCCTACAGAAAACTCCAAAATCCAAAATAAATGGCAAGTCCATTTTGGAGAAAATGAACTTAATTGGAAACACATATGTACCATGCCATATAAAGCAACTATTGAAAGCACACTGAGAAATTTTCAATATAAATATATCCATAGAATTATAGCTACAAATAAATATCTCTTTAAATGCAAATTATCTAACTCAAATCTGTGTGACTTCTGCAGTGAAAACATTGAAACTATAGAACATCTTTTTTGGGAGTGCAAACACATACAGCCTATTTGGAATCAATTAATATCTTTTCTTGAACAACATCAACTAAACGTTAAACTATCTTTCTTAAATGTAAGTTTCGGAATTAACTCATTGAAATCAATAGACTGTAATAATATTGTGAATTTTATGGTTATATTGATGAAATATTTTATCTTAAACATGAAGTACAAAAAACAAGTACCAAATTTTAATTGCTTTGTTGCTAGTCTTAAACTAAAAGCCAGATTGAGAAAGAAATAGCCCTCAGTAATGACACATTACAAATCTTTGAACAAAAATGGAATCGGATTAAATTCTCATAATGTTTTGTCCACTTATATACATTTCACTCTAATGTTAGTTTATCTCTCTAAAATAATTTTGTTTATTTTTTTTTCAATCTGACAAGATCGTTGTGAATATAAAACAAAAAACACAAGTCCAGTATGCTTGCTTCCGACTTTATACAACTCATCATTTTTCATAACTATTCCTCCGTTGTGCTTTTCTTTTCTCTCTAAAAAAAATTATATATATATAAGCATATCTTGTAAAACATTTCTGAACTGTATTGCTTTGTAAATCACTATGTTGTATGATCATATACATGTTTACATTGTATGTATGATATTGAATTAAAAAAAAAGAATTAGTTATTTCGCACATTTTATGTAAGTCAGAGTGATACGTATATATATTATGTAGTATAATTGTATAATATAGAGATTATGTATATTGTAAAATGTTTAAGACGTGCACATGTATTATTTATATGAGACTAATATATACCATAACACGAACGATATTTATTTTCTAATAAGCGTCCATCGTTCAATAAATGTATATAAGTTCTTCTGCTTAGACGTTTTCTTGTGTATTAATAGTCATAAAGCAACTGCATCAACTGAATGACGAAAATGCGATATCGAGTGTGAAATCGCTTATTCAGCCATTTGCCGAGACCTAGCCTAGATGAAAGAAGTGTTACCATGCAATTCAAATCGTGCGTTTTTGCCTTTTGCCCAGAGTAAGAACACAAACAATATAATGTGGGCGCTCATAAGATGATGTGGCTTGGTGTAGTTTGTAGATCGTTGCGCCATTTGGTTTGTGGACATAAGCAACAGTTTTAGCGCAGTTCTATTAAATATTCTTATTTTATATTAATAATAATTTGAATGTTAATTCGGGTTATATCATATTGGCACAACGTATAAGAGACAACGACGTGTTCTTAAATTACCAAATTTCAGATAAATACTTATATAAAAAAGAGTATATGTACCCATAGAATGTGGTGTTTGAACGGCCACCAGCGTGGACTATCAGCTAAGTATCATGTTTTATCAAATATACACAACTGTTGTATTTAGCATATATCATGAGCAATGTTGTTGGACAAAAATAAAACAGTAAGTCTAATTTATATTCAGCAAAGATGGTACACTCATGTCATCTGAATAATTGTTTTCGGGACAGAATCAGTTAATTGTGTTAATGATAGTTAAGGATCGGACCCTATTTATATTCCACCAATCTCACTTGTTTATACATTGACATGACGTGCTGGGTGGTCCGGTACTAATTCGAATAAATACGATTTGACCTGGGTTGAAATATATCTGCAATACTTTAACAAAAATGGGTCATGCTTATTGTTGTGCTAAATGCAAACAATATATATTGTTTTTTTCCAACAATAAATTATTCGCATGGTTTTGAATCACAAAACAAATATATTGCATATAAATAAATCTGTATCAGATACATTTTTATAGAGGAAGAACAGAAAAAACATTATATGTGTAATCTAATATCATGCTCATGCATTACTGTTCACGTCAAGGTTACATGTCTTGCCTTGGCTGGTATTTACGTAATGCTCATACATGTGCACTATATTAGGAAGGAACCTCAATAAGTGGTTTAACTAGTTTTCTGTACATTTGTTTTGCAATATCATATTGTGTTTCGATCTCGACATGAACATAAACATTATATGTAGTGATATGCAGAGTTTAATAACAGAAATGATACTCCTTATTAATTTTATGATCATTTTAATATGCATAACAAATGCACCATGGTTAGAACATCTTATGTTCATGCATAAGATAAAATTGTATTCTTTTATTTATTTTGGGGTGATGGGGAGGTGGCACAAAGAATGTTTTTCTTCTTAAAAATATATCCGTTTGAATGTCTTCAATAAACACAGACACATATAAGAACACCCATTGCGATTCTGATCATTGTCCTTTGTAACATTATACGCACCCCGGTGATAATTTAATATTGTTTGATTGTTATAATACTTCGAATGATATATTATTCATAATTCAAACCATATTAGTCTTTAATAAAGTCAATATTGAACGTTCGCATTTGAATATTTGATATATTGTCCGTATACGTTTAACCACAAATTTAAGCCCTGTGTGAAAGCAGTGATTTACCTTCTCATGTCGAATTGAGAAAAAACGAAATGATGTCGAATTGAGAAAAAACGAAATGGTGTTTGTTTAGTATTATGGATTATTGAAGAGAACAATATTGTGAAGAGTCTCGTACAAACTGTTTTGTTTGTGAAATGAAACTATCAAGCAATTAAAATTGAGGCAGCTTATTGAGTGAGTGTTGCATATTGAACTTAACATAACTAAAATAGAATGCTTCCCGTTATTAAACACTTTATAACACTACATGGTATAGTTTGCTTTATGCGACGTAGCACACTATGATATTTGAAAAACAGGTTTACAGAAATAAAGTTTTAAGCGGCGAATGAGCTGTATTCCTAATATAGCATACGTCTTAATAAAGCGTAACCAAAAAAACAGCCAATACACGCGATGAAGTTTGCACACACTAAATATGCAAAGCATTATATGTTTATTACAGGAATAGTGGTTTAAATAGTTAAATTGCAATTAAGAAACGCATCGGATACATATGCATTTCAACGTATACATTGCATTTTCATTCGAAAAATTGCATTCGTGTGTGTTTTGGATTGCTCTTCATTGAACACTAACCCTGATCTATTTATGCAAAACACGTGCAGGTATTTGTATACACAGCTTACAAAGCCTTGGTTCTTTTTAATCGCCAAATCTTAATATACGCTTTAAGTCGACAAATCACGTGTAATAAACAATAGGAACTGGTTAAAAGATCACAATTGAATTAACGCAATTTATTCAAAATAAATTCTTTAGACAAATGCCAATATTATACACTTCATGCTTTTAATACGAGCTGATTGAATTATGAAAATCTTAAGAGGCTATTACGATCTAAATTCGTGTTACTTTTGTGTTGCCCTATTCATTGTAGGCAAGTGTCAAATTAACTCTGCGTTTGTCATGCAATGTGTGAAGAGTAATAGTTAAAACTAGGTATACAACATACTTAGACGCAAGTCCATGCTGTTTGGCAATTCATGCAATATCCAAATTGCACGGGTACATTGTAACTCTTAACTTACATATCACGGATGTAAGTTAACAAATTCACACTTTACCTGGTTAAGCTGGATTACAAATACTACGTGTATTTACTTATGCAATAAACTGATAACAGCCCAATTCGATTCAGAGGTAGGAAGTAAATATTTCATGACCAATCCCCACATAAATTGCAAAGCATGGATGTGCACAAACACGTCAGCGAAAAAACTATTAAATGAGAATTTGAGCTGTGTTTATGTTTAACCCTCAAACATAAAATCATAATTTAATAGAAGGGAACCCAGTGTTGGTAAACATATATCCTTGCTATATTCGTCACAAAGAAATGCGTCAGAGGATATTGGTAATGCGTCGATATGAATCAGATACTTGTTCTAGTTAAGTGAGCAGGACATGATTTAAACATACCGATTATTACCACAGTGACATGCGTAGTTCAAAATACCCAGCTAATACGTCAATAATAACTAACAACACGTATTTGCCTTGTGTTCAATTAAATTTAATATTCAATTTCTCAATTACTATACCAAACGAATGTAGCGTATTCAAACAAGACAACTGTAACACAAGATTTAGTGTCTTTTTTCAGTTTTAACCTACAAAAAGTCACGCTATATGTATATGCGTCATTTTTCTTGGTTGATGTCCAGCTAAAAATAGCGTCTTTTAAGATACATGATTTTAAAACAATAAAACAGATTCCGTAAAATCCGTAATATTTGCACAATATGGTTCGACCACTTAACAAATCCACATACAATCGGACATTGCATAAATGAGGGAGATTTCATTTCCAACATATTAAGTGTCAGCAAACCAGTTACATTATTTATTGTAAGAAAATATGCAATAATCGAATTAGAGTGGTGAATAACTATTATATGTGTTACTGAATAGACTGAGCGTAAATTTGCAAGTAGCACGTGTTACACTATGAATTCAAAGATTAATCTTCAAATGTGCGACTCTGCATTTGTATAGAAAGGAGCCCAAAAGACTAGATAAGTTAAGTGTAGAAGCTTTTGTTTTGATGATTAATCTCCAATATTACCATTTAGTTGAGTTTATGCATTATAATTGGTCAGCATATGACAATTTTGTTTACGTAAGTAGAGTACAGACGCACGGTCATAGTGGTATAGCATAAGTGCAGTTTTTATAAAACAGTTTCAGTTAAAGACTGTCTTGGTTAGTTTTATATTATCCATTTACATTATTTCACGCTCAATGAGCATTAAAACTGCTTTTTGAATGCAATGTTTTATTGATATTTATACGCGACGTTACAAAATCACTTTACCATCGTATTGTACACTGTTCGCAGTAGAGAATTACAAAACAAGCCAATGTTTTTCATATTCTTGAAGTTCATTAGTGCGTCAATATACAATTAAGACCAGAAATTTCAAATACGTTCGTACATATGATCGTGACTACCTACAACATAATTTATTGCTCCTCCGTTGCGACACGTCACACTGTGAGTTTTGAAGACTCTTAATCCATAACACGTTCGCCTATGCAACGACATTTAGAAACAATTAGAAATAAGTATAAACAAAAATGATTTATATTTACACGCCGTCTCTGTCATGTGCAATCAAGTTCCGCGTACTTAGTAGTGTGAACAAGATACATGGATCGTTATGCTTACTTGTGTGTTGTTCACACGATCAAGGCTTATGCCCACATTGGGCCAGATTCTGAACCAAGTCACACCGATGTCCGCAAACAATTAAGCTTCGACTTTTTTCTTGTTTGTGCTAACACACAATATTTACTATGTACAAAAGGTATCAGAATAATTTTTATGTCAAACAACCATGTTAAAATCCAAATTATACATAACGCCGACTGAAAGCTTATAAATGATTGAAGTAATTGTTTAATTTCAAATCAATATCACATAAATAATAAGGCTATGGTAATTCACCAACAAACTAGTTCGTTCTATTTAGTAGGGAATCTAAATCTAGGTTCTTAGAGAAGTATCCCCCAATAGATACCCACGGTATCCTCCTACCTCCATTGTGTAATACCAGTAAAATACGGCGGTGGCTGGTTGGTTGTAGTAGTTATTGGTGGCTGGTTGGTAATAGAAGCAGTTTGCAGTGGCTGTTTGGAGGAGAGTAGTTGGCGGTGGCTTGTTGGTAGTAGTAGCAGTTGGCGGTGACTGGTTGGTAGTAGTAGTAGTTGGCGGTCACTGATTGGTAGTAATAGCAGTTTGAGGTGACTGGTTGATAGTAGTAGTAGCAGTTGGCGGTGACTGGTTGGTAGAAGTAGTATCAGTTGGCAGTTGCTGGTTGGAAGAAGTAGTTCTTGTTGGCTGGTTGGTCGTAGTAGCAGTTGGCGGTAACTGGTTGGTAGTAGTAGTTGGCGGTGGCTGATTGTTAGAAGTAGTAGCAGTTGGCGGTGACTGGCTGATAGTAGTAGTAGCAGTTGGAACTGGCTGGTTGGTATAAGTTGATGGATGACAAAGCGCACTGAAATCATCTCCAGATTGAAGTCTTTCAAGGATATCAGCTGGCAGGCTGAACGATTAAGTCCAATCTGTTGGTCCATTTCCGAAGAGAGCCGTGTGTGGGGTTTGGCTAATTCCAGCATGATGGGAACAATTTTTCTGCTGCTGGGTAAACTTGAGTCCGACAGTCCAATCTCGAGTATTGTTGTCACTTATCCACGCTACAATGATGTCTTTTATGTCACTGTTGGCTCTTTCAACAGACCCCTGGCTTTGTAGATGGCTGGTGTTTCCATTTTCCATAATGAATTGTGGCCACAAATGTTTCAGCTCTGTTATATGTTTGACAGTGAATTCAAATCCATTATCGCTCTGTAGAATTGAAGGAGCCCCAAACGGTAGGAATGTGTCTAGTAGTTGGTTGGTGACTTCAGTCGCTCTTTTCGAAAAAAGTGGCCATAGGACAACACATTTCGTAAGGTGGCGCTGGTTAACCATGATCCATTTGAACTGTCCTGGTCGGGAGACTGGTAAGGATTGGTTTGACCACAATGTATTTCGTCTTTGGGCGTTTTTTCTTATCTTGGCAGACTTGGCAGTATGACTTGAATAGTTCAACTGAAGCTTTATAGCGGACAGCAAAGTTCCTTACCAGACTGCGCGATTGCACTGGTCTGGAGCTACGCTGGCCGCCTAGGGCATACAGCTCATTTTTGCATGACGCGGCTCATATGTCAATAATTATAAGAGCATATAAAAACTTAAAAAAACAAAACAAAAACAAATATGTGTTTACAATGGTATCATTTTATCTACTAACTACACTATTAAACAGAAAGCAATATAATTATATAATCATTAAAATCCAACAAGGACATTTCACACATTTCCTGAATCCTCTTAAAGGCCTTTAGTAAAATTGTGTAAAGTTGCGTCACCATTTTCAGTCATTTAGCGAAATTCCTGAGATCATTAGGCATTTCGTGAAGTCCCTAAGTGAAACAGTCATTTCACGAAAATCCTAAATCGTTTGGGAGTTTCGTGAAATCACTAATTTCACAGATTTACTGTAACATATAAATGTTGATAATATATGACATCAAACACTATTACGAAATTGACATGCAGAGAAGCAAGAGCTTAGAAGCATATTTGAATTTCGCCGTATCAGCATAATAATTAGGTGAGCTGTATTTGTTAGCAGGTTGTCCTTACAGTTTCAATTGGAAAACAACTCAAATGGACTAGGAACATTGAAGGTGTATTTATTTACCTGTATTCACGCGTTAAACTGTTCGCTTTCCAAGTTGACACATACCAATTTTGCGAATAAGGACACTAAATGTATAGAGTCTTCCTGTTTGAAATAAATGGGCTTTTTCGGCTAGCTATTTTATCTTGACAAACAATATGCCACATGTACAATTCGACAATCAAACACGTCTATTTTACTTCTGGGAAACAAAAATTGCTACATTTGGATTGCCTGCAATATACATTTTCTTCAAACGTCGTAAATTGATACCTAAGAATTTCGATTTTTGTGTCTGGGTAGAAACCTTATAAAGGGAAGTTATAACACCATGAACGAACGCTGTAATTCATTTGCCTAAGTTATTTGCCTATTGTTCTGCCAAAATTACTATTTACTAACATAATATTTGCTGATCTTGATAATAGACAAAAGCAAACACATCGTTGTTAAAATCTCGACAACCCACCACAGACATAAACATGATACGAATTTAGAGGCAACGTAGCAAAATGTAGTTACAGGTAAACTTCAAAACATATTGGTGCTATTAGCTAAAACTAAGATTTCGATGTATACGTCAAAACCAATGTTCGTCTTTCTTATGCCCTCCTGGGTTTATTTAAATGCATCAGAACAGCACATTGCATACTGTCAACTGCCTTCTTTATCAAAAGTATGAATACAAATGATACTTCTTTTCAGAATCAAGAACGAAAACGTTGAATAAAGCAAATTAAATAGTATAATTAGTATGAATTATTTTAAACACTACTGTAAACATTACATTGCAATTTAATTTTACCAATAATTTCTAATACCATGCAGCTTGGAGACGACTAAGCTTTATGTGAGACGTCAACCTAAAATGTTGTTTTGTTGTGTTTTTGATAATTCATTTATTAAGTTCAACAAGAAATAAACTTACCATTATTGGTTTTGAAGTTATATAAACATATGGACAGCCAGCATATTTTCAGTAAGAGAGCAAATCTGCAAAGTAGGAGGTTAGGATTCTAGTATAACAACACACACACAGAGCTGTTCATATTCAATCATTTATTGACATATCAAAAAGCGAAGCAAACATAATCACAAAATGTGAAAATGCATAGCATAATTAAGACATGCCAGGTAACATGATAGATATCGAGATAACATATTACCACTACACTACTGTGGCCACCAAAGTTATATATATTAATGAAAACACTTCATTAATTGTTTAGAAAACGCAAGAGTAAATACTATGGTATACACATTTTAGATGATGAATGCATAAGTATCACTCAAGGTTCATAGCGCTTCATTGTCTGTTTCTAAGCAACCTTTGATTTTGATTGCATGTGTCTAATCAGTCAGCTTTCTATTAGCCTTGAGCGATTGTTATCAATTTATGATGAAAGTTCTTCCTATTTTTCCATAAAAACGGCCTTTTTTGGTAACTTCCAACAGTCTTTGAGCCAATCTTCGTTCCAGAGACAAAATTGAAATATAAACATACATTAATTACAAATTTAACAAGAGAGCCATGATAGCACTTAAGCATTTACCAGACTTTTAGCTAAACAACCAAAAGCCGAAAACTTTTTGTGCGCTCTCATTTTTTCCACTATCACACTTGGAATTGATATTATCAATAAAACATATTTTAACTATGCTTAATCTGTTTTATTGTTTTTCTACGGTTTGGCCTGGTCACCTATTTTCTAGACGCCCGTTACCCACATTCTAAAACAAATTGTCCAGATAAACATTCTGACCAAAACTCATCGAGTAATAAATGTAGCTTAAACGTTAAAGATTGTTTTCTGAGATTTGACCTGATGAACTACGTTTTAGACGCGCATAACACCAATTCAACTTCAGCCTACATCATATGACAGTATATCATTAGTGAGTCCTAAATATGACTTTCGAATAAGTAACACTATTTTAGATATTTGAACGAGTGACCTTGTTTTTGGACGCAAGTGAACCCGATTCAAACTTGACCTAGACATTCACAAGAAACATTTTTCTTTAAGTTTTACCAAGATTGATTCATAAATGTTTATTATAGAGTGGTAACATGGTTTTCCTTAAATAGACCAAGTTAAATAGTGTTTTAAAACCTTTACCACATTCGAACTAAGCCGTGACATGTTCACGATACAAATTCAAATTACCGCACTCCTTATACGATTTTTGTTTATTTTCTGTTGTGTTTTGTATCGGTTGATGTTGTTTTATTTTTATTTATGCATTTATTTTTATTTTCATGTTTGGGGGGGGGGGGCTTGATTGATTTAATTTTTTGTAAGTTCACAATAAAGACATATATACGCGCGTTTGTCTGCTCGATACTTTCTTACAACAACACACTATTTCATACATAACTGCTCCTTAATGAGCTTTAAATTAAATTATTTATTTGTGGACGGAGTAAGATTATGAACATCGGGAAATAGATATAGTTAACTATTTTTTTATTTTTTTTTAATTGCTATGCACATCATTATGGTTTTAAGTCTTTTTTGTGCTCTAAAGGCGCGCGAACGATAATCATTGTGGATAGCGTGGACTTAAAAAATTGAAATTGCGTCCGTGTTGCTTCAAATAACGTCAAAATGTAACTGAGTCAGTCAGACGATGGCAGATGGGTGTTTTCTTGTTTATCCGGCACATTTTCGAAATACTTTTTCTTGTGCAACGACTTGACAATTTTTTCGACTTCATTGAGTTTGAAAATCAAGTCAGTCACGCACCGCATGAATCCATCACTTCTTTTTGTAACACAATTAAGATTTTTAGACTTGCGTATATTCTGCCACTACGACTCAATACAAAAATCAATACATATAAACATTTATGTCTTGGTCTTGGACTTAAATAACCAATGTTTTAAAAACACCCTTAATATTTTACCATTTATTTTTTACTATTTCGTCAATTCATTTTATCTATTGTATTGTTGATCGTATTTTCTGGCCCACTAAACAAAGATTTTTTTATTTTGTTGCATTTTAATATGCACCACTTAGAATCGGAAATACATTATGCCGTTGTTTCGTGATGCGCAGCAAGTCTATTCATTTTCTCGTCACATGCTAGTGTTTAGTTCCGTTTTATAAATACGGCTTTGATATGGAGGAGGCTTGTTTATTACTCCGAATTGAATTACTCCCACAGCATCCATCGAGTGATATCATCGTGGGTATTTACCTCTTAAATTTAATTTCAGGGACAAATCAGTAATCGTTAAACATGGTTTTAAAATATCTCAACCAGACAAGTTGTATAACGACCGGGTATTTATTTGTGATCGTTGGAATGCAAATAAATGACAATCAACATTATGTTAGCAGGCTAACAATTTTTCTGTAACATTAGTTTGTTAACTACGTTCCTATTTTTATTAATTGCAACAAAAGGTGCATATCGTTGATGGCTGTATACGTGGATTTAGATTTTATAATGACCAGGACCAAACGTTCAAATATTAACGGTATTTATATCCTTCTACTATAGCATGTATGCCCTGAATTGATTTACTTCGAAACGGACTACACATAATCTTATATAAATTTCATTTTAGTTCATAAGTTTAGTCGATATTCGGCTTATTTTGAGTGTTTGTGATTGTCTGTTTCACGTTGCCGACATTTACACCGTGAACAATCTTGAAGTTACATGTATTGTCCTATCATAATGAAACTTGCTAAAAACTATGCGTTTTAGATAATCGTTCTTATCACGAACGGGCATTCATGGATAAGTCATCACAATATCCGCATTGTGGAGATATTATCTTTTATCTTCAGAATATTTTGTTTAATGATACAGTGTAAACTGTCAACATATCATGCGCTTTTCGTTGAGTTTGTTAATATAATAAGTTTACTAACAGTAAAGCTGTTAGCTGGCCATAATCACCGAAAGTATGTCATTTTTCGCGCTTATTGTTTGATACAGTTATAGTTGTATGTACGATACTTACAGTTATATATATATATATATATATATATATATATATATATATATATATATATATATATATATATATATATATATATATACCCATATATACGTATGTTTGACTAAAATGTATGTATTTAAATACATTTTTTCATGTAAATTTCCATATTTAAAATCCTTTTGGAATACGAGTAAACGTGTATGTCAATCAGGAACAGTATGCTCTTTATTTAGAATACTCTTATCCGCGGGTTTTAGCGGAGTATTAATGCCGCAATGGCAGGATTAGACCTGTCGTATAATAATGTTTATCAGCGAGGCCTAACAGCATAATTATCGATGATTGAAGATTATTTGAACATATCTATAACATTCTTACAAAACACCTAGTATTATTGAAAATGGGCCGCTAATTTAAAATGAACTACATTCAAATAAAGCTTTATGAGAATTCATAAATAAAAAAGCATAGTATTAAGTTACGCTCGAAACCGAAACTGATACGCTCGACACCGAAACTAATACGAACGGGTATTTTATAAAGGATTTTCAGAAAATAAGACTCTTATGGATGTTTAGAACAAGTATCATGGGTATACGTTCTTTAACATTTGTAAGTTAAATATACTTTATATATGTTTTAGGGATTATAAGAATACTAGTGGTATAAATGAGGATATGCATTTAAAACAATTTATCAATATAATTTGAAGTTTATATTATGAAAAATATAAAAACGACATGGTTTTGTTGTGCACCACAAGACATTCACATTACTGATAATAATTTAGATCGCTTGACGCCTGGATCGCACATTTTTTGGCCACGAAATAATGGTTATGAACACCATGCTATCATCATTGGCATACACAGAAAAACAAATGAGATGGACATTATTGAACTTACAAAATCTAATATTTTTAAAGGTATTGTTCAAGAGAAAACTTGCATACTACAAAATGAAAACGGACACTTGTACCTTAGATATTATGTCACGCGTGTGTTAAGTAAAGAAGTTGTGATTTCACGAGCAAGAAGTCATTTAGGAAAGCACCATACGATTTGTTATTCAACAACTGCGAGCATTTTGCGACATCATGTGTTACCGGACAAACGATATCACAGCAACTTCGGACAGAAGTTGTCGACATCTTTGTGAGTGCCTTGCTTTCTGTGCCCATTAATCACGCTAATGGACACCCACCCATTGCTTTCTCACAATCCACGACAACATATTGCGGTTTTTGAACTTGAAAAGATCTATCAAAGCTGTTTTCTTTTTTGAATTTTTTTCAACATGACTCAGTCGCAAATGGACTATGTAGCGTAATTACACATTGTTCGTGGAAAAGACACAGTAACCAACAAAGTTCATTTTGATTTCTTTGCGTTTTATTTCTGCTTATTAACACAACACAACGTTTCCAAAATGTTTGTCAAATACGAGATACATGCGAAGCCCGCAATGGGCCCATCCCGCGAAAGCCAGCAATAATGCGACTTGTATGTTCGGCCGTTTAAGTGAGACTGTCCTTCATACAACGCAGATGCCAATTTATACAATAATGGACAAATAAATTGGGTGACGGCTGTCTGGATGATTGACTTTAACATGAGTTGAATTACCTGATACGGGATGGCTTTATGTGTGACTCACACATCTTGTGCATATATATGCCAATAATTAAGCGAGACCACGTTTGTTTAACTGCATATATGAAAGTTCACCTGTCATTTAACATGAAAATATACACAAATTAACAGTGCGCATGTGCTTACCATAGACATAACTAATTAGTGAACCCAGCCATGGGCAATAACTTGGTGCATTTTTTTGTCTAATTTGACGACGACATATGATGCCAATTTATGCATTTCTTCATGAAGACAGATATTATGTATTCAGTTACACCGAACAAGGAATATACATGAAATACACCAATTATGCGACATGAAATACATCAATTATGCGACACACCTCATTTTCATTTAAGAAAGATTTTATATTTTATGATTTAAAATCTTTAGAAAGATCAAATCCTGAATGACAAGTGTCTTACAATATCATGTATCAATGTTAAATGACGTTGATCGATTGTCCACGTAACACTACAGGCGTTGTTTGACTAGTGACCTCCTGTGCTGTCCATTCGAAGAAGGTATTGCCCGGGTTGAATATGTACCTGTTGCTGTCAAGTAGATGTCTTGGTTTGTTGTTTTCTGTCTATGTTGATTCATGGGTGATGTTATCTACCATTGCTGTCGTGAAGAAGCTCTATCTATCGCCAAGCTGTGTAGGCAAATCGCACGTGGTCGATTGCACTCATCTGCGTATCAAGGTTCACATCGAGGCTGGATATGTCATCGTGGTTTCTGTTGTTTTTGTCGCTGAACCAGCCGTCATCACGTCGTTGTTTCTGTTGTTGAATCCATCGTGATATTGTCTCTGGATATGGTGTTGATGCGTACCGCGTTGCTTATCAATTGTGACGTATGTTAAAACCTTTGTGATCGCATTGTTGTTTCTGTTGTTGTTGATTGTACTTTTGTTCTTGGTTCCAGCGTCTTCATTTCTCTTGGGACATTAAGATCTTCTATTGGCCATAATGCTCACGAGGTATTAACTATAGCAGTGTTCTCCTTGATGTCTTAGGCCTCGGAAGTATCATTCCAAATGCGTTATCTACGCACGTCAAACAGTTGAACGGCTGCATCTACTCTATAGTGTTTAACGTCACAAGTATTGTGTCCAGTGTTGCGTCACTTGTTGTCCTTCGAAATCTTCTGGCGTTGGTCTTCTTTTAGCGATAGAACCAGGTATTCACTTTGAGAGTAAACGCCGTGATGTTCCATTCTAATTATGTTGTTTGTTTCTTCTATTCGTTGTGGAAGGCGTTGTCTCGCGAAGTCGCTCTTCTTCGGCGTTGTCTTCAAATCTCGATATTTTTATCTGCGTCGTGGTGATACAAGTATCAGTTGTTCAAAATCATGGCAAACATTTATAAATATCCACTTAGTTATTGTTAAATATCGTCATGACAACTTACTGTGATATCTTATTCACAAAAATAAATTCTTTACAACGAAAAAATATTAGTCAATTCCTCAAAACATACTTCGGATAAGTACATGACAGTTTGACATCTGACAAGCCATTTACTTAATATGACTTGTGTACCGCCTTAGGCATAATCATTTTACGCACGTGCAGCCAGTAAATTTTTGACAGGCGCGCGCCACTTTATTGACCTAGAGTAATGGGTAATGATAGACGTACCTGTTCATATCATGGTTTCATAAACCTCATCTTTATCACTATAGTTTTGCCGTTGGGCATAGATTTATTGACATGTTTGACCTGTGCACTTGTAAAAATGCGCAAATATGACAAGGCAGACTTTTATATATATGCATTCATAATATAAGAACACGTATCGGTATACTTCAAAATTCAGGTCTTTGCTCCTAATCGAACTACTCAAATAATTCTTATGCGACATCGCATCTTCTGTCCATAGCGTAATTTGCTTCGATGGCACAGGGATAAATTCTCTAACTCATGAGGACGCTAAGGTTATCAGAACCTCGGGCTCGGTATGTCCGAACGCTGATCAGTCAGCCGTGCTGCTCATAAAATATAATTGTAACCCTTAAACAATTATATTAGAAATTTAATGCGTACATATCGTTATATTTTCACTGCGCTATACGCGTCAGATCGCATTAAATTCTTACTTAAAATTACTCAAGACCTTCAATATTACCGATATCCTACATATATTTGCATCAACACAATGACGTATATACATATTTACATAATATTTTTTTTGTGTCTGCCCTATTCATATTCGCAATCAACATTATTTTTCTTATTTCCTATTTTCTTTCTTTTACAATTCGGAAAACTATTTTTAAATTTTCCAATAATTTTATCTATTCGTCCTCTTTAATTTTCTTTATCATTCTTATAAACAAAACCCGCCTTATTTTCTTTATTAAAATAATAAACAAAACTGTCTTAAATAATCTAAATTCCTAAATTCTTAATTCTGCCAATGTAAAATACTAGGTAAATTCTTTGAATATTTGTATCATCTCCGAGTTTTTTCTACTATATTAATAAATAAAACCACCGCCAAAGTTTCTTTATTAAAATAATAAACAAAACTATATAAGATATTATTATTTCCTTGTACGTTTTAATTAAATGGAACTTTACAAAAAATACCAACAATTTAAAATGGATTTGTGCGCAAAAAACGCACGTTCGTATACAATCTTTATTATAATCATACACAATTTATATAAAATTCTTTAAATATTCTCAATGATTTGTTCGCCTCTAATTTCATTATTTCTATAACTCATAAAAATAATGTAAAACTCAAATATCTCTTTTTATTCTCAATTCACCGTTATTTATAAAAATGTACCGATAAATGCAAAATTGGCATGATTTTGATATTTGTAAAATTTGTTCGTACATAATTTATTATCAACACTATTATTTTTAACATCTAACTACATTAAATTCTTTAAAACAATTCTTAAAAATTTCGTTGTCATGACGCCTTTTACTTTAATTTTCTACTTTATAAATTTTGAAATTCCCCTCCAAGTTTGCCATAATTGTTTTAAACAACTGACCTGAATTCATGTCGCGTTGTGGTTGTGATGTTTTCATTTTTTCGGCACGTGATCGCACTTGTGATCGTACTTCGGTCGTATCCATGGTACACGGCTCCATAAAACGTACTGTGTCACGTAATTGCGTATTGTTCGTGGAAAGGACACAGTAACCAACAAAGTTCATTTTGATTTCTTTGCGTTTTATTTCTGCTTATGAACACAACACAACGTTTCCAAAATGTTTGTCAAATACAAGATACATGCGAAGCCCGCAATGGGCCCATCCCGCGAAAGCCAGCAATAATGCGACTTGTATGTTCGGCCGTTTAAGTGAGACTGTCCTTCATACAACGCAGATGCCAATTTATACAATAATGGACAAATAAATTGGGTGACGGCTGTCTGGATGATTGACTTTAACATGAGTTGAATTACCTGATACGGGATGGCTTTATGTGTGACTCACACATCTTGTGCATATATATGCCAATAATTAAGCGAGACCACGTTTGTTTAACTGCATATATGAAAGTTCACCTGTCATTTAACATGAAAATATACACAAATTAACAGTGCGCATGTGCTTACCATAGACATAACTAATTAGTGAACCCAGCCATGGGCAATAACTTGGTGCATTTTTTTGTCTAATTTGACGACGACATATGATGCCCATTTATGCATTTCTTCATGAAGACAGATATTATGTATTCAGTTACACCGAACAAGGAATATACATGAAATACACCAATTATGCGACATGAAATACATCAATTATGCGACAACTACTTAAAGGAACCGTCAACAACTTACCAGATAAACGATATGTTTGTTTAGTGTTAATTTGTATCGTGGAATTAATATCTGTAATTCCACATATCAAAACATGGTATAATACTCCAAACAGGAATCGCTGTTGTAAACTAATAATGAAATCTATTTGTGCAAAAGCCATGTCCGTCGCCGTGTCCGTCGCCGGAGGTTTCGCTGGGATCAAGCTTGGAATGATGTTTCCAACTTTCTTTGTTGGTTCAGGTGGAGCCCTTCTTTTTTATTTTACAGCGTCTTATCTGTTTTTCTTGACGAAAAAGAAAGGTGCGAAAGTATTAATCTTCAAAATCGTTGTTTCTGGTATTGGACTGATTGTCGGGATATCATTTCGAAAACAGTGCGCGTTCTTTGGACCAAATATCGGTGCTGCCATACTATCTTCGATGGGGCGATTGGCAGTAAGGTGTGCGTATAATACCACAGGAACAGCAATTGGAAAAGCAACATCTAGGGTTGCAGTCATTTTTACTGTTGTTAGTGGAAATATTCGATCATTTAGCCGACGGTCGATGTCAAACGTAAAGCGTCACGTGTCATACATATGGCATCGTGCATGTTCCCTTGCAATTCGTGCGTGCTCCAATGTAGGTCGTGTGTTTTCCGCTATATTTCGAAACACTTGAAAGAAATAGTTGGCCAATAGCACAAGTGAATAGGAAAATCTTCAGCCACACCTGCCCCGGCAAGATTTAACAATATGTCATTGGTATTGTTCTGAACTTATCAATGGATTGGTCGAGAGAAACACCTAGTGTTGTAAACAACTTGTAAGTTAAACACATTGTGAACATAACACAATACAGATTGTGCAAATAAGCATTTTTTAAAGTGTGTATCTGGAAAGTGTCGCCGGAATGAACGTCTGCCCCAGCGAATCAACGAATTTATGATTTTCATTCTCACTGGAAAGTAAACATTACCCACATTCGTTTGTTTACTTAACTGTGTGTAAAAACCTTCAGCAATCTGCATATAATGATATTTTTTCCTTTGTCATCATAAAACAAAACAGTTTCCAGGTTCATTTGCACATTAGAAAGAGGCTGTGAAAAGCTGTAAATGCATACAAATGCTTTTTTTCAAACACTGTTCTAAAACGATTCTATTGAATCTGGACACACACTGTGCTTGCTTAGTGGATAAACGGGCATTATAACGAGCAGTTGATTGCATTAGTTCGTTACTTATTGTTACTTATAGGCCATACAGTATGTGAGCAATTTCCAAAGGCGGACTTTGACAAGCACCGGAAACTTCTTTAACATAAGACGGACGCCAGGGACCGGAGCAGACGTGCTTTGCTGTTTTATGATACCCTGTACGTGGACGGTCAACCGTCGCATTGGGAGTGTTTTCCATTATCTCGTGGATCGTGAACTGACTCTTAAAGGAGACACATCAGTTACCTAAGTGTGTCAATACTTTTGCTTATTTTGATATTTGGTGTTTGTATAAATCCTGGACTAATTCGATAAGTAATAGTTCTTTAAATGGTTAAATGTCGAGTTGACCAAAATAGTTTTCAAAAAAGCTGTGTTTTCATTGGTTAATAACGCAGGTTTGACTATTTCATGGGCAATTGCGTAGCTATTGTGAAAGGCATCGGTTGAGTGGTTTGAAAGTTGATCCTCGCAACTGATCTGAGTTAGATGGATATATATGTTAGTGCTAACTTTATTTAACTTTGATTGTATTTGAGTGTATGAAATGTGCAATTAAAATGTGAATGACTGTCCAACCGAATTATTCACGCTTGCAATGTATTTTCGCGGTAGCCAGATAGAATCTAGGAAATGTTTAAGCAACTTTGCTGTTTGAGGACCGCTTTATGGTAGACTAATGCGACGATCCATCGTTTTACTTGTATGTCTTAATTATGAAGTCTTCTGTGCTGTTTGATACCATGATTTTGCAAATCGGTTGACAATTTCGGATATTTGCTGGTATGCTAACATCGGTATTTCAAGGGTCGTAGTAACATACCTTGTTATATATAATATATATAAATATATAATGAACAATCGACTGTGAACGAGTATCTATTAATAGATCCCAGAAAACGGAAATAACTTTGTTGTGAAATATAATTATCTCCCTTGAAACACAAACATACTCATAATTTCACTGTTTCTTCTAGATCCAACGTATTTCAGCTGTGTCTCTAACATAGTGTTAGGGTAGTTTATGAATCCTTATCGGATCCTGCCCAAATACAACTTTGGTTTCATGTAACAGTCCCTTCTGTGTATATAAACTGTTCCAACATTGGAAGATGTGTTGCGGTGAAAGTATTGGGTATATAACTGTGAATGAACCATCTTTTTGGGGGATGGGGATTTCACAGTATGTCTGCTTCATTGTGCACCGTAGCTAAGCGCACACGCCGAAGTCTCCAATAGGAATATGTCTGTCTGTGTGTCTGTATGTCTGTGTATCTGGTTGTTCACGCATATCTTTCTCCATATATATATGGTCAGATATTCTTCAATGGTGGAAGTTTGATTTCAAACCGATGAAGAAAATTTAATTAAATTCTGCGTCAAAAGAGTATATCGGTAAGGTTAAAAGTGTCGATTAGGTCATGGCAACAGGGGACAGCAGCGACCTGGCGTGGGATGCGCGATTCAGATCCGTAGACGCGGAGAAAACAACTTTCGCAGTACCAAAGCAAAACCGGTTTGTTATACCCAGTGGGCGGGGAAATGGACAGGAAGATCGTGACTACAAACGGAAAAAAGTATGTAGCGATGGGAGCACGGGAGATGAGCGCGATTGCGAAACACAAACCCAACGCTTTGTTAACCTTACTACCGACGAAAAACTATTGTGTTTATTCGAAGCAATTAATCGGAACTTCGAAAAAATTGACAACACTCAATCTATAAATAACCAGTGCTTAGAGCAAGTCAAACAAGTAATCAGTCGTGTAGAACGAAATGAACAAAACATCGATATCCATACTCGAAAACTACAGATGCTCTCATATAAATCAATAGACCTGGAAGCCCGAAGCAGAAGAAATAATTTGATTTTCTGGGGAATTTCAGAAAACATGCAACATACCACCTGTAGGGCCCTTATTCAAACATTTGTACAGAACGAACTATATATTGACCCCAGTGAAATGTGCATAGAAAGAGCACACCGTCTTGGTAGTACCAGAAACACACCAGTGAAATACAGAAATGACCCCAAACGCCCAATTATTGTGCGATTTCGTGACTTTTATGACACAGAAACAATCCTAGAACATGCATACCAACTTAGGGGAACCAATTTTCGAATCGACAGAGATTACCCTATAGAAATAGTAGAAGCCAGGAAACACCTAAACCAAATGGACGAAACGAAGACAGCCCGTGTAAACCGAGACAAAATTCAAATAAAATATCCAGCGAAACTATCCATAAACAGACGACCCATAAAAGACATGTTCCCAGAGTGGTACGAACTCCTTCGAGAAAGTAGGACAACGGGTTTCGAAAAGTTTAACAACACAAGCACCCTAAACTGCCCACCCCCACAAAATGCTCAAACAGAACTCACTACTTCAGCGACATATAAACATCACCAAAGTCCGGGCAGAGAACAAAACGCGCAGATCACACCAACAATCACAAACAATAAAAACTTAGAAACGGAAGTTTTTCACGAAACGCAGTCGGAGACAACTATGAGCCACGCCCACTCGACAGACAAACCACAAAATCGAGAGCAATCGCACGAATTGGCAGCCGAACCACCGCATAAGGAACAAACACCAGAGAATTGGTACAAACAACCGAAAGCAACAACACAACATATACGCACGGCATCGGCATCTAGAGGACGAACGACCACAAAATCCAAAAACGTTAATGCACTCTCAAATGTCCTCAATAACACTATGAAAAACAAAACTACACAAGGACCGCCGACGCCACGTGCAACGCAAAGAAACCGCTCCGCTTCTATAAATAGAAACACGGGGAAACCCAAACTCAATACACCACCCAAAGATGTAAACAATTCGATTCCAATAAACACACCAAATGCTGGGACAAACCAGGAACACCCACGCACAGCACAATAGGAAATACAGGAGAAAAATGGACTCGATTTCTGCCTTTGGAATATTCAAGGATTAATTGGAAGAAGATTTGACAAATTAAACAACAGTGAAGAAGTGCAATCATTATTTTTGAATAAAGACATAATTTTGTTAACAGAGACTTGGTTGAACAAACTCCACAATTGCACAGTGGACGGCTTTTCACATTTTATACTGAACAGAACTAACAAGCATAAAAATGCAAAAAGAGACAGTGGTGGACTTATTATATATGTTAGAAATAATCTAAAACAAAATGTAGAATTGCTTAAATATAAAAATGATAGAATAATTTGGTTAAAAATAGATAAGTCTGTTTTCAATTCTGAAAATGATGTATTTGTATGTCTTTTATACAATGTACCAACTGGCAGTGCGAGAGAAGTGTATGATGATGAAAACATTTATGATTCATTAATACAAGATATTGTAGAATTTAATGCTATATATGAAAACAAAACTAGCTTTATTATTACAGGTGATTTTAATTCCAGAACTGGGAATCGCAATGACTTTGTAAATGATGAATACCTGCATAACTTAAATATGATGCCTGATGATTACAGTATAGATGTATTCTTGCCGCGAAACAGTCAAGACAAAATTGTAAACGAAAATGGCAAATTGTTAATTGACTTCTGTAAACAAACAGGCCTCCGTATCATGAATGGTCGTGTATGTGAAGACTCGCACTTAGGTCGGTACACATGTATAAAGGACGCTGGTTGCAGTGTTGTTGACTATGTACTATGTATGCCAGAAATGATACCAAAGTTCACACAATTCTCAATATCAGATCCAAGCATAGAATCAGATCACTGCAAAATAGAATTTTCCATTAAAACTGAACACAGAAACGCGGAATTAAATATAAACAGCGAAAATGAACCAAGAAACTTACCGCAAATAGATCATACTTTTATATGGGATGAAAATAAAAGATTATTTTTTATCAATAACCTTGAATCTGAAGAAATAACACATGAATTACACAATCTAACCTCAAATATAGACACAATTACCCAATCTTCAGAAATTGATAATAATCTTGAAACATTTTGCAACTTATTAAACAAAACTTGCTCACCATTAAAAAAACCCATCAAAAACAGAAATAAACAGACAAAAACACAGAAAAGTTGGTTTGACAATGAATGTAAACAAAAACAGACAGATTTTTACGAAACCCTCAATAATTACAGATCTGATAATAGTGACGAAAACAGGAAAAATATGGTACAAGTCAGGTCACAATACAAATCACTCGTAAGATCAAAAAAGTTCAAACACGATAGAAAAAATACAGAAAAACTAATTAATGCTAGAATGAACAACGCAAAGGACTACTGGAAACTATTAAAAAGCTTATGTACAAATAACACATCTACAATATAAAGAAGTGAAACTCCAGCTGCTGGAGCAGTATTGAATAACACATGATACCTTTGCTAGATATTTTAAAGCAGTAAACTGTCCAGACTCAACATTCTACCAAGCAGATGAAGACACCCTACATTTTAATGAAAGATATGTTAAAGGGGAATTCAATATTATGTTTGAAGAACTAAACATTGAAATAAGCAATGATGAAATACTTAAAGCATGTAAAGAGTTGAAAAATAATAGATCAGGAGGACCAGACTACTTCATAAACGAATTTTTCAAATACGGCATAAATAATCTTCTTATAACTATTTAAGTAAATTATTTAATAAGATCTTCAATTTAAACTACTTCCCACAAAAATGGTCAAACGGTTTCATAATACCACTGCATAAAAAAGGAGACATAAACAATCCAGAGAATTATAGAGGAATTACACTACTAAGCACACTCGGAAAACTATTCACAAGAATCCTCAATAATAGACTTAATGCATGGGCCGAAAATTACAGTGTTTACGTAGAAGCACAAGCCGGTTTCCGATCAAACATGTGTACTACTGATAATATTTTTATTCTTCACGCGGTGATACAACAAATGTTAAATAACAACAAGAAATTATTTGTCTGTTTTGTCGATTACACAAAGGCGTTCGACTTACTAGTAAGAGAAAATATATGGCACAAACTTATCAAACTAGGCATCAGAGGTAAAATGTTAGACATCATCACATCGCTTTACTCAAATGTTAAATCATACATTAAATTTAATAACTGCTTAAGTGAAAGCTTTATATGCAACCTCGGGGTCCGCCAAGGAGACTGTTTGTCACCGTTTCTATTTGCAATGTATATAAACGACCTTGAAGAGACATTGATATTAAAAGGCCACAACGGAATAAGTATCCACATGCTCAAACTATTCTTACTCTTATATGCTGCCTGATGATATAACAATAATGTCAGAAAATGAACAAGACCTTCAGCATGGATTAGACATTTTATATCAATATTGTAATCAATGGAAATTGAAGCTGAATGTTCAGAAAACAAAAGTTTTAATATTCAAAAAAGGAGGAAGAAACCCAAGGGGACAACATTTTCTATACGGCAACCAAGAACTTGAAATTGACACAAATTTTCAATATTTGGGAATAACATTTTCCTCAAAAGGATCCTTCAACCTAACATTCGATAAACTTGCAGGACAGGGCCTAAAAGCAATATTTAAACTAAGATCATATTTATATAAATTCATTGATATCTCAATTGAACACTCGTTATCGCTATTCAATAAACTAATAACACCAATTCTGAATTATGCAAGTGAGGTTTGGGGTTTCAATAACAGTAAAAGATTAGAGACGATACACTTAAAATTTTGCAAACAGCTTTTAGGAGTTAAGTTACAAACACAAAATATCTTTATATACAGCGAACTTGGGCGATTTCCTCTAAAATGCAGCATTGTAGCTAATATTATTCGATACTGGTTCAAAATCTTAAAATGCCCAGAGACCAAACTAATCAAAATCACATATAAAATGATGTTGATAGAACTAGAAGCTAACCCAAACAAACCATCTTGGGTGAAATCACTAAAAGAATGTCTAGAACAATTAGGCTTTTTTCATGTATGGCTAAATCAGGGTGTTGAAAAAGAAGACTTATTCATGTCATCTCTAAAACAAAGAGCACAAGATATTTTCTTGCAAAACTTAAACAATGAACTCCACATGTCCTCAAGAGCATCAACTTATATACTTTTCCACAACTTTGGCTACAAAAACTATCTCAACAGTTTAAATATAAAAAAATACCGACAAGCTTTCACACGTCTCAGGACATCATCACACAGATTCGCTGTAGAAACAGGAAGGTGGCACAAACCAAACAAAATACCAAGAAACGAACGAAAATGCCTATCTTGCAATACACTAGAAGATGAATTCCACTTTTTATTAGAATGCCCACTTTACAAGGAAATAAGAAAATTACACATTAAAAAATACTATTGGAAACATCCAAACATAATTAAATTTTCAGAACTAATGTCCGCAAACAACAATGGTATACTAAAAAACCTAGGAATATATATACATAAATCACTGGTGTTAAGAGAAAATATATACTCACAGAATTAGTTATTAATCATCTATTACATAAAATAAATATAATTATACTCACAACCATGCGAGCCTGGCAAACCCGTCAATATGTGAAATGGCAATCCAGCTTTTCTATGTTTTCACAGCCTCTTATTACAGCAACGATGAAAACACACACCACTATTTTTTAACCAAATTAGTACAAAAACAATTTGTGTCAAGAAACAGTAGTGGAACCTGAAATTGAAAAAGACAAAAATACACTGGTATTACAAAAAGATACAACATAAAACACAATTATGTTTATTAGGTGTATTGCAAACATAAGAATCAAATAAACATCAATAGTAAACATCATATTTTATTAACATGTAAGCCAGTATATGTATATTGCTCATTTTTATGTAGGTGTACATGTATGTATCTAAGTTTATACAGGGACCTATACAAACAAAGGGATTAGCAACCTCGCGATATCCCGTTACAGCACGCAAAATAAACCGGTGCGCGAGATCAGGGACCTATACTTTAATCTCGATCGATTGGTCCCGGTGTAGCGATAATAAACCGGTGCGCGAGATTTGATAATCTCGATCGATTGGTCCCTGTGTAGCGATAATGCGGCTACACGATATCGATTGCGAGGGATTTCGCTTATTTAACGCGTTACGTTTTTTCGGATTCAAATTATATTATGTTAAATAAACAAGTACCTATTCGTTTAATTGTTGCGTTGTTGATCTCAAAATCAATCATTAATTAGTCTTATTATTACGCAGTATGTCAAATGGGCACCCAATTATCGGACTCTTTGATGAATATTAATTGCCGGTTGTTTCGCCAGGGTTAAATTGCCGTTGTTTATCGCACGTATGTGCATGTAAAAAAGACCGGTCTTTTAATAGAATTAAAATGTTACCATGTTTTGTTTAAAATAGCAACATTATCAAGACTGCAAACAACTCAAAATGTATAATTGTTCTTTTAACCTCCGACGCAGCAAATTTTCGAATGTCATTTTGAAATTTATTTGGACTCCCTTAAGTCATAGTGAACGTTGGAATTCATGGAATTTACTGAAAATGTCTTCTAAACATAAAAATTTCCTTTCATGGGATGACGACATAGATTTAGATTTGGTATAAGGTTATTATACTGATGATGAGGCAAACAATAAATCGCAAGCAAGCACGAAAGAGCTGTGCTATATTTGTCCTGTTTGTGGTGCGGAGTATAAAAGTGTATCTGGATTTCGAGGTCATGTCATAAAAAAACATTAACAGAATTTACGAGGTAATAAATATTGGATGCATTTTTTTAGTTCTGCATTTTGCGTACAAACCAAACAAAAAACAAGAAAGGTTTTCGTGTTTTAGTAGTTCTATATATATATATATATATATATATATATATATATATATATATATATATATATATATATATATATATATATATATATATATATATATATACTCATGTTTTATTCGTTTTATTATCATATATATCTCGAACAATCAATATATAAAACAACATTAATAAATCAAATCCTCGCACATGCAAGTAAGATATCCAAAACAGTGGACACATGATACGGTGTAATTATGATGAGACAATTGAATCAGGCATTTACAGTTACTACTAAATAGTGTGTACAAAGGAGTTTAGTGTTTTATTCCTTTAATTATTTTCAAAGAAATGAATATAAAACGTGTTGTAGAATGGTTTTAACAAAATTATGGACAAAGATTTAAATGCAGTTAATAGAACATAAAAGTTTATTCTGACTTAAGCATGTTAAGCTAATCGTCATTTACATTACATTTACAATAACAGCATGCTTTTGAAGTAAATACAAATCATGCATCACTTCGAAAAAGTTCCTATTACAATATAAGGAATAAACATGTTTTCGTGAGAATGTTAATATTGTTAATACATAGTGACCTGTCTGTACCAAAGTTCATAAGTGAAAAATATAATTATTAAATGACTTTTTTTAAACAAGAATTACATACATTAATATAAAATTAGGACACATATAAGAAAAAAATATGATCCCTGCATATAACTGCATAAAGTATATACTTGGATTGTTTTTTCATTCGTAATTTTTTTTTTAGAAATATAGAATTGAGTAATACTGACAATGTAAAAGCTGTATGATATACCTCTACCTATGCTACACTTAATTGTAGTTAAGTATAAGTAAAATCCCTGTGTTGACAACCTATACTAAAGCAAAACTATAGTTTATGTATAGCGATATGGTTCCTTAGAGTATATAAAGTACAATCATTTTATTTAGAGAGAAATCTATAAGTAAAATTAATAACTCCATCTATATAAACTAGTTAATTTCATTTATCTATATCCCTACATCGACTATCTATGCGAAAAAAAAATAATTGAAAATTCCACCTCAGGATTTCCTATGCAGACATCAAATTTTAACAGTCTTTCCTATAACACCAGAACATAAGCAACGCGATTGATATGTTGTGGCAGTCCAGTCCATATTTGGTGAGATCTCCGAATGCATTTCCGATGCACATAGACAGAGCACGTAAAATCACTCTTAATTTCAACCGATAACTTGATTGCTGTCAGACTGTCATTTGCGTACAACTGTAACATTTGAATTGATTGCTCTAATTCCTTTACAACGAACTGAGATGAAAAATTTTGCAGTTTAAGTTCCACAGCAAAGTCTGAGAAGGTTGTCGTCTCCACCTCCATTTCTAGAAGCCCTGAACTACATTCCATCACATCAGCTTCAGGCTTATCATTGTTTGTCTCCTGGAAGGAGTCAAGCTCATATGTGGAGTCTTCATCAATAGCATAACTATGATCACTTGTGAACTGCACATTTTCACTTTCTGACTGGGTAGAAGAATCTGTTGTAGCTTTAATGTTCACCAGGGGTTCACTGGCAACATGGTTTTCTTCCTTTGGCTGTTCAGATGTTATGTAGTGGTACTTGCGTTTCACCGTAAGGGATCCTCTTTTGCGTTTTCTATGCATTCTAAAAGCATAAAACAAAACATATTCTAAAAATCAGTTAATAAAATGTTTACACAGTCACCATCATTTATTGAAAACATGGCTTGCCACCATAGGAAGACTAATAGACTATGCCACCTTTTTCCACATTTTTCGAAACGTTAACGCAAAACCTAAACGCAAAGTGTGACGGAATTTCAGACGACCAGACAGATGGACATAAAAATGTACTTAGTTGTATCAACATATTAATAAAATTAATTGAAATATTTATGTAAGAATTCCGATTTTTTGCATTAATTGAATAACAATTATCTACACATTTCAGAAATTCTTAATAGAAGCATTAACAACGTGGAAACAAACTCTTGAAAATATCTCAGAATAAATGTTTTCTCCAATGATAAAGAAATATGACCTTTGCAATTTTTCTATTTTTTTTCTATAATAATAGTTATTAAATTTATATTTAAAAAAAAATGGTCAAACATTCTGTGAATGAGAACGATTATATGTCTCGTGTTTTGAGTAAACTTGGCATAATGCATGTGCGTAAAGTGTCGTCCCAGATTAGCCTGTGCAGTCCGCACAGGCTAATAAGGACGACACTTTCCACTTTTATGACATTTTTTGTTGAAATGAAATCTCTTCTTAGCAAATATCATTGAAAATTCCACCTCAGGATTTCCTATGCAGACATCAATTTTTTTTTTCAAAAAAATGCATTTAAAATATGCACCATACATTTCATTGAAATGTAACATTGGTACAAACACAAACAATAATAGAGCTTGTATTGATCAATCCCTAAGAAAAAGCGGAGACAAATGTTAATCTCAATTGTTTTTTTTAATTAATTGATTAAGGACTAATATTGTATCATCATTGAGCTTATACAAATCAAGAACTTTGCAAATAATGCAAATTAAATGTACACCACACAATGCACTGAAGTGTACAATTTGCTAATCCTTAGCATGCTGGGAAATTTGTCGTCTGCTAAAGTGTTGTCTGCTGAATTTCTAAAATTAGCATTTTCTTAGATTTTTTTCACAGAATACTTTCAGAATAGCAAACAGTTTGAATCCTGATGAGACGCCACGTTCTGTGGCGTCTCATCTGGGTCCAAACAGTTTGCAAAGGCCTTTAAAGTTTGATTCCAGCGCTGAAAGGGTTACGATACCAACATGAATAATATAGGGCTAGTATTTACAGAGCCTTGGCCCTTACGCAAAAAGCAATGACATATGTATACAAAACTGAAAGCGGTCTAACAATTAAAAAATGACTAAAGTTATACATGTGTATTGTCCTTTAGCTTATACAAAGTTATGAGTTAGTAAATAATGCAAATTAAATGTGAAACACACAATGCATTGAAGTGTCACATATCTAAAGATACCAACATGATTATCATAGGTCAATTATTGACCGAGCCTTTTGAAAAGAGCATTGACATACACATTCAAAACCGAGACTGGTTAAAAAAAAATGACTAAAATTGTATAATCTCTGAGCTAATACAAAATTATGCCTTTGCAATTCATGTAAATAAAATGTGCACCACACAGTTTATTGAAGTGTAACATTTGCAAAAATACCAACATGATCAAAATAGTGCTACTATTGATGGAGTCTATTGAAAAAAGCCTCAACATATGTTGATAACACGTTTAACTAAAAAAATTGAAAAATAACTGAAATTATATCATCTTGGAGCTAATACAAAATTATGCCTTTGCAAATAATACAAATAAAATTAGCATCACACAATGCGTTGAAATGTAATGTTTGTAAAGATACCCATAAGATTAATATAGGGCTAGTATTGACTGAGCCTTTCGAAAAGAGCCACGACATATGTTGATCAAACTGATAGTGATAACAAAATAAAAACAATTACTAAAATGGTATTATCTTAGAGCTAACACAAAATTATGCCTTTGCAAATAATGCAAATTAAATTTGCACCACACAATGCATTGAAATGCAACGTTTGTAAAGACACCAACATGATATATATAGGGCTAGTATTGACTGAGCCTTTCAAAAAAGAGCCACGACATATGTTGATGAAACTGATAGTGGTAAAAAAATAAAAAAATGACTAAAATTGTATTGCTTTTGTGCTAATTCAAAATCATGAATTTGCAAATAATACAAATAAAATTAGCATCACTCAATACGTTGAAATGTAATGTTTGTAAAGATACCAGTAAGATTAATATAGGGCTAGTATTGACTGAGCCTTTCGAAAAGAGCCACGACATATGTTGATCAAACTGATAGTGATTACAAAATAAAAAATGACTAAAGTTGTATAATCTTTGAGCTAATACAAAATTATGCCTCTGCAAATAATACAAATAAAATTAGCATCACTCAATGCGTTGAAATGTAATGTTTGTAAAGATACCCATAAGATTAATATAGGGCTAGTATTGACTGAGCCTTTCAAAAATAGTTAGGCATATGTTGATGAAACTGAAAGTGGTAAAATATAAAAAAATGACTAAAATTGTATTGCCTTTGTGCTCATTCAAAATCATGAATTTGTAAATAATACAAATAAAATTAGCATCACTCAATGCGTTAAAATGTAATGTTTGTAAAGATACCCATAAGATTAATATAGGGCTAGTATTGACTGAGCCTTTCAAAAAGAGCCACGACATATGTTGATGAAACTGATAGTGGTAAAAATTAAAAAATGACTTAAATTGTATTGCCTTTGTGCTCATTTAAAATCATGAATTTGCTAACAATACAAATAAAATTAGCATCACACAATGCGTTGAAATGTAACGTTTGTAAGAATACAAAATACAATAGTATAGAGCTTTATTTGACCAAGCCTTTTGAAAAAAGCCACGACACACGTTTCTCGAATTATGGAAGTGTAAACAATGATACGCATGATTTGGTGAAAATACCCACCGTTGTTTTATAAGTAAATACAAAGCATAGTCGAAAACAAATGAAACAATAAGATGTATCAAACTCAACAAACCTTTGCAATGAATACTTCTGTGTTGGCAACACTTGGTTAATTTGTACTCTTATTATTTCTCGATTGCTTTGTCACGGTCTCGCTTTGTCAAAATGGCGGCTGTTAAAATTTGCCTCGAAGCGCGAAGTCTCGTTGGGTCGCAAGTCTCGTTCCCTTTTGCGTAACAACGCGATAGCTTGTTCTTCGGTTCAGTGAGTGTCTCATCCCTTTGTTTGTATAGGTCCCTGGTTTATAACAGTTGTCCATCATATACCATGCTATTTTATTCTATGTTGTTACTAAAACTTACAAAATGTGCATAATCTGTAAGGTTTTCTTATTGGTGAACGCAAATACAATGCATTTGTTTACCACATATCAAATAACAATCGATAAATGTGTGCTCTAATTGTCTAAATGTGTAACTTTTAAATCTTCAAAAATTGTTAGCATGATGAATTGGCCATCACATATCAAGCCACTCAATTGTATCATTAGTATATACATATAGCTCCATCATGTGTAGTAACCTAATTCCTCGAATTAGATTACTTAAATAAACTTGAGTCATGAGCAGACCTATTATTATTAAATAAAAGTTGGTCAATTTTACACATGCGCCTCAACCTAACGTTTTGATTTCGGGTTAGGTTGTCAAGCTTGTAAAACTGTACCACACTTACAACGTTGACTTACCATGATAAAATCCATTTAACTGTATCCACGACGGTAGTTAATCCGATTATTTCCAGACACATTTGATGATTTCTCCAATTATAAATCAATTGTGTAACGGAAGCACGAGTTGATATATCGGATATTAATATCGTTATGAGCTTGAACATGAAAGGCTACACAACACCAACATCAATCGCAAAATACACATGCACCAATTACATCACCAACGTTGTAAAAATACTATATGATACTTTGTGTATATATATATGTATATGTATGTGTTTATATATATATATATATATAAGCGTGTGTGTATGTGTGTGTAAATAACAAATGTTATTTTGTAAACTGTTAAACATGTATGTAAATATATATGTAAATAACTTTTACTGATAAATGCACCTGATATGTACATGTACCTGAAATCAAACACTATAGCATGCCTACGTGAGTTTTTCTATATTTTTGGCTCTCTAACAAGGAATATACAATCTAACCCCCCCCCCCCAAAAAAAAAAAAGGCTACCTAGATTTAATATCCATTTTTGGTTAACTCAACTTTGTGTGTCAAATATATACTAAATATACCGTTCATATTTAAATCAAAGACCTACAGATAACACAGATTGGAATCTCTCGTCTCCGCTATAGCGATATGCGATAATATCTATCGGCGGACGCGGGTCACGTGACATTGATTTTGGAGATGCCGGTGTACCTGTAGATTATTCCCTGTTCCAGCTGCTGTCGGCCATTTTCTTATAAAGCAAACAATTATTCTTCGTAATTAGTCGTTAATATTTGATGTCGTAGGGTATTCTGAGCATGATCTGGTTAGTTTATATTATTTTGATATTGTTATTAACAATATTAATGTGTTAATTAGTGTTTTTAGCGCTCGGTTGTCAGTTTGCAGAGCAATGAATGCCTGAAAGCGCAACGTTACGAACTTTACGTAGTGAGCAAAGTCGGTCTCCGAAAAAAGACATATTGAATATTTTTTGTGTGATTAGAAATAAGTATTTATTTTCTGTCTTGATAATTCTTTAGGTTTTGGTAGTTATTATTCTAATTAATTATTAATTTATCGGAATTTGAAAGAGAACACTGGATTCGTTCATTTTCGATAATTTTTGAAAAATTGAAAGGCCCGAAGCATTTTTCTATAAACTTCTTCATTAAGCATCACATATTGATAACGTAAGATTTTTATGCTAGGTGAGATGTTAATCTGTGCATGATTTATAAAAAGTAGACGAAAATGAGGTATTTTAAAGGATTTTGCCTTTGTACAATTTGTACTATTTATACTGTTATTTCATTCAATCAAGTGGTTTGTATTTTGTTGAAACACTTTTCTATTTTATTTTTCATCCCATATATTTGAAGTAAGATTTTTATGCAAGGCAAGATGTTAATCTATGTACAGATTTAAACAAACTACAAGAAAATATTCAATTTAAAGGATTTGGCCTTATACAATGTTGGTACAATTTTAAGCTCTTTTCTTCTGTACAATACAATATTGCTGTCAAACGTGTTTTTGTTCTTATTGATAAACTTTTTCATTCCAGATCGATTAAGTCAGATTGTTATGCTTGCTGATATGTAATTCTAGGTATGATTAATAAAAAGTAGACGAAAATAAGTCATTTTAAAGGATTTTGCCTTTGTACATTTTGTACAATTTTATACTGTTATTTCATTCAGTAATTTTTCACATGTCGCCAAAGTGGTTTGTTTCTTTGTGAAAACTTTTCCATTTCTCATCCCATATCGTTGAAGTAAGATTTTTATGCCAGGCAATATGTTAATCTAAGTATAGATTTAAACAAACTACAAGAAAATATTCAATTTAAAGGATTTGGCCTTATACAATGTTGGTACAATTTTAAGCTCTTTTCTTCTGTTGTACAAGATAGCTGTCAAACGTGTTTTTGTTCTTTTTGATAAACTTTTTCATTTTTCATCCCAAATAGATTAAGTCAGATTTTTATGCCTGGTGATATGTTAATCTTGGTATGAATTAATTAAACTGGAGGATAATGTTCATTTTAAAGGATTTTGGCCTTGTACAAAGATGGTACAATTTTAAGCTCTTTTACCCTATTATACACACATGTTGTCAAACGTGCTTTGGTTCATTGTGAAAAACTTTGTCATTATTCACCTCAAATTGAAGAAATAAGATTTTTATTCTGGGTAATATGTTTATCTTGGTATGAATAAAAGAACTAGATGAAAGTACAATGTTTGGGTTTATATTCTCATTTAATATCTTATTTTATTAGTATTACCAGTTTTCCTGTCAATGTTACACATGCAAGTTAATATACAAACATATTTTAACAGATAGCTGTGAGCTTACTATTAAAACACAAAAGCTGTGAGATGACTATAAAAACCACAAATTGTCATTGTTAAAAGCGTAAGCAATAGCAGAGCACACGTTATTAGTTTCAATATTCCCATACTGATAGTCCTGATGTTAAACCTCTGGTACAGACCTATAGTCCCAGTTTATTTCAAATTACCGGTATTCAGTGACTTTAAAGCATCTCTCAGGCTGGCGGATGTTTTGTTTTCATTTTTTGCACTTTTCTCAGTTTTCTTATTTATTAGTTTTGTAATTGCAAAACCTCTTACAGTAAGAAATATATATAGTCTTGTATTCTCGTGAACAAATTGGACACACATATATATCTTTCTTATCAACACTAACACTATGTTTATCAGTACAAACAGAGTCATTGTCAGTATAGTTCCCTTCAAAAAGCTAATCAAGGTCTAAATCACTATCACTCCAAGCGAAAAAATCAGGGTCTCTGTTACGCGACATGATTGCACAAATGATACAGAATTTAAAAATGTAAAATCCAAAATATGTACTAGTATGTCCAACTTATAAGATACACAATCGAGAATAGCCTTTTTTAAACAGTTTTATACAGCATTTCATTGTGCTTATAACGTACTATTATAAACAAGTATATTAAAATCTAACACATTCACAACAAAGACTTACCTTAATTGGACATCACAATGACATATAAAGAATGAATTCGCCGGCCGCGGCCACTGATCACACAATTAAAATCAATCAACAACGCAAACTGATAATTGAAGTAAGAATCCCTTCCTTTAATTAATTCTCAAGAGTAAAGAAAAAACACACAAAGCATCTTCAGTTCGCTAATTGATCCGACGATTAACACGCGCGTGAAATGTTTTTGTTTTTTTCTTTTCGCGAAATCCTAGCCCACGATACTGAAAGCTTAATTTAATTACCAAAAGAAAAAAACTGGATTACAAACAAAACTGTAATAACCTATAACTCATGAATTAAATCTCAATAAAAAGAGAATTAAACAATTGAAAAAAATCTACACAATCAATATTGAAATAAGTCGAACTAAAACCGTTTTTGGATCGAACGATCATAGCATTTATTATACTGTAATGTTGTTTTAATCAGAGACCTAGATCTATGTGTCCACATATATCTATCCTTTTTGAAATAATAATATTTTATAAGGTTTTAACTGTCTGAAATACCAAATTATACAAGATTATTTTATCAGCAAAAGCCTCTCAAATAAACTATTCAACAGCATTCTCGCCGCGATTCGGAAGTTCTTAGCGCAATTGCTTCAATGATCGCGGCATTATGAATTCTTATTGTAGGTAAATATAATCGAGATTTTATAAAAACATAATTACTCATGTTTCTATGAAACTTAATTTTATGAAAATCGGATCATTATTTACCAAGTTACAGCCGCCTTTCTACAGCGCCGTAACATTTTCGCATAACTTTTCTCGATAATCGTAGCCGTTGCTACTGACGCGTCGCTATCTTATCGCAATCGTGATACACCGGCTATCTCCGGACTACTCCGATTGATTCATGGAATAAATCGTCTGCTGATCCCAAGTGTTCTTATCAGTTTCTCGACCACGTGACCCCGCCGAGAGATAGCCCGATAAGGCGCGAAGTTTCCAATCTGTGTTATCTATAGGTCTTTGTTTAAATTTACACTTTTTAATACATAAACTCTAGTTACATTTCATTAGACTAGAACTTACATTTTTCTCCGAAATGACCCAATAACCCTGGTCTAAGACAAATTCACGCTATATTTTTTTTCCTTCCATTGCTTCCAAACGTTTATTTATTTATTTATCTTTTTATTGCATCTTCACAATCAAAACTACATGCTGATGTATCTATATCTCCCCATATATATATGCAGATATATAACATGATGCAACATATCTCACCATTAACCGGTTGTATATTTCTTTGTCATGTGTTGCATGCGGAATGATGGGCATATTGCCTTTTTTCCTGAATAAACATCTATCTATCTATATAAACATAATATGTTTTACTATCATTTTTGTTTTGATATTTTGTAAAGCGAATGGACAATTTTGTGGGTTTCGTGAGGGGTAAGCAGCTGTGAGTAGAAGGGTAGCAGTGTGTGTGGGGGAGAGGAACAGTTGGGGGGGGGGGATAGCATCTAATGCCGAATGTCTGTGAAAATTACCAGTTTTTTATGTAAACGCACTAATCTTAGACCATAAGTGCAGAGTCATAGATTGTTTGTATGATATTGGTTGCAAACACTATGAAGTACAGTTTTTATTTGGTACAAGGAATATAAAAAATATCATTTGAATATAAAATGTGTTTAGATATCTTAAGTCTAAGGGGCCTTTTCACAGATTTTGGCATTTTTTAACTTATTCATTAAATGCTTTATATCGATAAATGTAAACATTGGATCGTAAAAGCTCCAGTAAAAAATCAAGAATAAAATTAAAAAAAGGAAAAGAACATAGCCCGGACCAGGTTTCGAACCAGTGACCCCTGGAGTCCTGCCACAGTCCTGAAGTAAAAACGCTTTAGCCTACTGAGCTATTCCGCCGAGAACACATGCTGAACGTATTTTATACGTTATATAAGCAATCTTCGTAGTTTCACAAAATTTAACGATAAAAACAGAACTCTCCAAATTATTCAATCGTTTCGCGTTGCAACGCTTTATAATTTTTAGGTTTTAAAATCGTCAAAAGATGCATATAATGGCTCTTTTAGACCATGGTAAATGTTCAGTATTACTGTTTCCTCACAAATATCATAACTTAAACGAAAATTTGCGAATCTGAGACAACTTTTTTCAATTTTGTCAATTTACCAAAGCGTGAAAAGATCCCTTTAAGTCTAAGATTTTACTTCTGTTGATTGAGAATGTCAAGTCATCCAAAACAGTAATAGTATCAATTTCCAAACATATTAAACCATTCCAGGAAAAATAAAACAGTATATATAAAAATTGTACATCGATAACATAAAGTGTTCTTGAATTATAATGCATGAAAAAATTGTATTAAATGTACACAAACATGTTTACATAATTTATGCGTATGAAATAAATGTGTATAAGTGTATTCATTATATGTTATATTATAAGTATTTAAAGTGTATGTTGCATATTTTTGTACCGATGCCAATACTTCCTCCATTTTCCCCTGTGTGCTTCTATGTAATTGTGTAATTGATCATTACATAAATGACGTATTAAGTAGCAGTAGAAAAAAACAACATTTCAGCAGCTTATACGTATTTTTATGGAGATACCCTGATATTATATGTCGATTTATTTCGATTATTAAGGCTAAATTCCAACGTATTCATGAATAATTCAGTATGGTTAATGATCTTAATTTATGTCTATGAACGCTGCATGTTTGTTTGACAGTTTGTTTGACTAGATCCCCAAGTATATTCAGTATCTTCATGATTTAACATTGATGATGATGTGCATGCAATTTACGTAACAACTGTGTGTACTTTAATTAGTGTTTGCTCGGGAACTATATTCCTAGTTTGGCGACTGATTAACAGCAAATACTATTAGTAGTTACTTTCATGTTGGTAACTCATAGATGAATCGTTTTGACTTCATAACTTTTATTTTTATGTATAACTTATTTATTGAAAGAACGGGTGCAAAATGCCTTTTAATGTTGATGTTATTTGCAAAAACAGAACGAACACCTATTCAGCTCAATAAAGTTTGTATACGAATAATTTAGTGGTGAGTTGCATATAGATCTACAATAAATTCATTAAAAACACAAAGTGCGAATTTGTAATGATATGTTCATCATTTCGTCTGATAAGCATTTATATATATATATATTGATTAAAGGGGCCTTTTCACAGATTTTGGCATGTTTTGAAGTTTGTCATTAAATAGGAAATATGTGTTCCTCGATGTTGTCATCTAAGCGGCGCATAACGGTGGTGCAGATGTTACTGTTATATGTATCTTTGCAATAGTTATTATGGTGGATTTGCTCATCTTGTATTAAGAATTTCAATATAGTGCGTGTTATTTCTATTGATCGGTAACAACTGTTTAAGCCACAATATAAAGCACATTAAATTAATAAAAAAAATTACCGTCATTTAGCATAGGATAAAAAGATCCAAGCTCTAAGATGTAACCTGAAACCATCATAGTTTCATAGATATCATTTATATTGCATAGGCAAAACAGGTCATTGGTAGACCGCTAAACGAAACCGTCGACGGCAATACCCTGCATGACTTGTTTATGCAATTATTAGAGGCCAATTAAGCATTGAAATTTCCGATCGGTTTTAACATTGTTAACTAAACAAAACAGTCGTTTTGTGCAAATTATAGCCTGCAAATTTATTGATTAATTTCCTTAATCATCTCAATGCTTTGTAATTGTCTTAATAACATAGATAGATAGTATGTGCCTGCATGAGCATAGATATTCGTGAACCTCTTCACTATTTTAAATAATATGATGCTTAGTTAATAAGTTGTTGATTTGCTGTGTTTAAGTATGATATTGATTCAAGTATCATATATTTTGTACATATACGTATTTTCTTAAAAATATCATATTTGAATAACATTAAATAACAAAAATATCAAGAGAAAATATGTGGAATAAAAATTGCGTTTAGGGTAGAAAATCAAGTGCGCTTACATTGGAACATTCAGGCTGCAGGGCCTGTTTTAAGTTTATTATGTCTGTAATTAAAGTAATGCAAGCATTTTTCAAATCGATGAAGAGCGTCACTTCATAATGTTATCACTAAGAATTGATGATAATTCATGGACGCAATTGTATTTAGAAAAATAATTCATTGTCAGTGTAATTCGGTTTGTTTACATCCAAACCTTTACATTGTTTTGGATTGGTTACGATTTTCATAATTGCAAATCTAACTGGTAACAGGTCTCTTTAACTTATCAAGATTGTTTTAATCTATCTTTAAACTGTTTGTGTCTCAGCACGGACGTGGAAAAAGGTATATATACATAATTTGTGTAAAGTATTGAAATCAACCAGAGTGACCTCACAAATACAATATAAACACTATTTATAAGTCATGTTTACATGTGCTTACTGTTAAAGTAGACTTCTCATGAACTTGTAAATGTTATGTATCATACCACTACATTGATATCTGCCTGATACAACGTTGCATGGTATATATTTTTATCATACCGCTGCATTGATATCTGCCTGATACAACGTTGCATGATATATTTTTTGTATGAGTTCAACAGGAAGTTTTCATATCAGCAGATGATATGAGGTAGGTCATATTACTCGGAATCAACTATAAAGTAATCATGTTTAGTAAAATCGAATCAGATTCAACAAAACAAACAATTTGATACCAAGATGTAATATACCTTAAACACAAAATGCAACACAAAAGCACAAACATGTTTTACAATTAGTAAGCGCAACTGCTCATGACGTCATTATTAAGACGTCAAACGACACAAATCATATTCTTTCCCGCTAAAATTGCAAGCCTCGCCGTTTTATTAATCTAAGCCTTGCCTGATATATTACAAAAAGATCAGGCAGCAACCTGTTTGTCTCTATATATCATGTTCAACAGGAAGTTAATATATCAGTTCATGTGTCGTGGAAGATCATATTACTTATACTCAACAAAATTAATAAGTTAGCTGTTATTGTTATAATGAATCCGATTCATCAAAACCAACAATATGATACCAAGATGTAAAACATTGTATCCACCAAGAGCTACAAAAACGTTACACTTGTTTTATACATATTAAGAATGCTTATGACGTCATGTTACTAAATAACTATCTATCTCTGTATACTGCCAACCGCTCTTTCGAGTATTATAGGCAGAGGGACATTATCGAGTCCGTTTCCTGGGAAGAACCAGTACTAGGTGTCCATGGAGGAGATAATGAGAACGCTCCCAGAGTGGGAAGCGAACCCACGAACTCCCGATCGCTAGGCGGACACCTCATCCACTACACCACCGCGATCAACTACAAACAATTATTGTTCTCACCTGTACATGTTACTCAGAATTTGTTCCGATCTGTGTTTGTTTTTAGCAAATGCAAATAAAACTTGAAAATATGTCAACAAGTGCGACTATCAGGACCGGTTTAGATCAGTCAAAACTTTCGGTATTTTTTTGACAGAAAAACCCCATGGTTTAAAAATTAAGAGATTAAGTAATTAAGAGATTCGAATATTGGTTCTACTGAAAAATGCAAATAATTCAAATCCCAGGACCCGAAAACGTTCAGTCCATCTTAAATTATAGCGACATTTCAAAACAAACACCTATAACATTATCACGCCTTTTGGCAACATGTTCAACTGAAACGCATAATTTATTGATATCTATGTCATGCACAAATTAAACCATTCATGAGTACATTATTCACTCCTCTGCCGTCATCACTTCCAAAATGAAAATTCTCTCTCCACACACCCTTCAGTTGCACAATCACAAATGCCTGTTAAAATAAATCCAATAAATGACATGTTTTTTTAACTGTTCTAAATGTACAGAACCTGAATATTTACATACAACCACCACAGTCGGAAAAACAAACACTAAACTCCACATTTCTAATAAAAACATCACTCCATTCTTTATGCGTATAGACACACTGCGAAGACGTGAGCGACTGGCTTTGACATATACAAAAACGCTAATTTAGTGTTTCCTTTAAAATGTACACCCATTTATTTTGGGTAAAACAATATTGCTCCTTACAGTTTTGTTGCATAATTAAATTAGAAAATGGAAAATTTAAAGCGTTATAAAATACATTGACTGGCGTTAGTTTGCGTGTTGAGGAACAATGCTATCTTTAGCACGATTCATACGCGCTAAACGAATACAGAGTTCACCGGGCGCAACGATTATATTTTATTATTTCTATAAACATTTTGGTTGTTAAAGATTTTCATATGGATGAACTCGATATATTGTTAACAAAAATGAATTTAACTGTTCTTAAAACAGTCTTTTCAATATAAAACGTCTAGGGGTAATTCATATCTTTTTAAATGCAAAAGTGGATTCAAAACAGTTTTATCGTCAGAAAAATCAACGGAAATTAACAACCACTAAGTATCAGCTTTTCATTTTTATGGGTTTTCCCTTAGACAGATACGCCATGGTCTAATAAAGTCGCTTGACACATGTGATCGATGTTGTCAAAATACTTTCACAGAATGTAATGAACACAATTTATGATGAACAAGAGTCGAGAAATTAAAGAAAACTAACATACTTTTATAATGTTCACGCGTCGTGTTTTGTAATGACACTTTACGTCAGGCGTATGTTATAATTGCGCTGTTGGTTAATTCCCCGTTAGTTGTCGTACGTGTTAAGGTGTCCCTGCGAGATTGAATCCAAATCATGGTTTATTGCATCTACAGCTGTATCCTATATCGCATAACGTTAAAAAACTTAATTTCGTTTATAAGATCATATAATCGCCCATACGAAACCGGTAATTGATATGTATGCGTATGCGGCACTTACTTGGGTTTATGAGGTGCGTGAAGTTGACTCGCCGTTCGACGTTCGACATTAGTTCAACATTCAAATTACCGAATGTCGACCTGGCTCGGCATTCCAGCTCGACATTCAGTTCGGCATTCGCATATAGTGTTGTATGCTTATTTTCGAATGTCGAGCTGGCTCGGCATTACAGCCGGACATTCAGTTCGGCATTCGCATACAGTGTTGTATAATTATTTTCGAATGTCGAGCTGGCTCGACATTCCAGCTCGACATTCAGTTCGACATTCGGATATAGTGTTGTACAATTTGTTTTGAATGTCGAGCTGGCTCGGCATTCCAGCTCGACATTCAGTTCGGCATTCGCAAATAGTGTTGTATGCTTATTTTCGAATGTCGAGCTGGCTCGGCATTCCAGTTCGACATTCAGTTCGACATTCGGATATAGTGTTGTACAATAATTTTTGAATGACGAGCTGGCTCGGCATTCCAGCTCGACATTCAGTTCGACATTCGGATATAGTGTTGTACAATAATTTTTGAATGACGAGCTGGCTCGGCATTCCAGCTCGACATTCAGTTCGACATTCGGAGATAGTATTGTACAATGTTTTTTTAATGTCGAGCTGGCTCGGCATTCCAGCTCGACATTCAGTTCGACAATCGCATATAGTTTTGTATGCTTATTTTCGAATGTCGAGCTGGCTCGGCATTCCAGCTCGACATTCAGTTCGGCATTCGCATATAGTATTGTATGCTTATTTTCGAATGTCGAGCTGGCTCGGCATTCCAGCTCGACATTCAGTTCGACATTCGGAGAGAATGATGTACAAAATTTTTTGAATGACGAGCTGGCTCGGCATTCCAGCTCGACATTCAGTTCGACGAGTTGTACAATAATTTTTGACTGACGAGCTGGCTCGGTATTCCAACTCTACATTCAGTTCGACATTCGGATATAGTGTTGTACAATAATTTTTTAATGACGCGCTGGCTCGGCATTCCAGCTCGACATTCAGTTCGACATTCGCATATAGTGTTGTACAATTTTTTTTGAATGTCGAGCTGGCTCGGTATTCCAGCTCGACATTCAGTTCGGCATTCGCAAATAGTGTTGTATGCTTATTTTTGAATGTCGAGCTGGCTCGGCATTCCAGCTCGACATTCAGTTCGACATTCGTATATAGTGTTGTACAATAATTTTTGAATGTCGAGCTGGCTCGGCATTCCAGCTCGACATTCAGTTCGGCATTCGCAAATAGTGTTGTATGCTTATTTCAAATGTCGAGCTGGCTCGGCATTCCAGCTCGACATTCAGTTCGGCATTCGCAAATAGTGTTGTATGCTTATTTTCGAATGTCGAGCTGGCTCGGCATTCCAGCTCGACATTCAGTTCGACATTCGGAGATAGTGTTGAACAATACCTTTTGAATGACGAGCTGGTTCGGCATTCCAGCTCGACATTCAGTTCGAAATTCGGAGATAGTGTTGTACAATAATTTTTGAATGACGAGCTGGCTCGGCATCCAGCTCGACATTCAGTTCGACATTCGGAGAAAGTGTTGTACAATTTTTTTTTAATGTCGAGCTGGCTCGGCATTCCAGCTCGACATTCAGTTCGGCATTCGCAAATAGTGTTGTTTGCTTATTTTTGAATGTCGAGCTGGCTCGGCATTGCAGCTCGACATTCAGTTCGACATTCGGATATAGTGTTGTACAATAATTTTTGAATGTCGAGCTGGCTCGGCATTCCAGCTCGACATTCAGTTCGACATTCGGATATAGTGTTGTACATTAATTTTTGAATGACGAGCTGGCTCGGCATTCCAGCTCGACATTCAGTTCGACATTCGGAGATAGTGTTGTACAATGTTTTTTTAATGTCGAGCTGGCTCGGCATTCCAGCTCGACATTCAGTTCGGCAATCGCATATAGTTTTGTATGCTTATTTTCGAATGTCGAGCTGGCTCGTCATTCCAGCTCGACATTCAGTTCGGCATTCGCATATAGTGTTGTATGCTTATTTTCGAATGTCGAGCTGGCTCGGCATTCCAGCTCGACATTCAGTTCGACATTCGGAGAGAATAATGTACAATAATTTATGAATGACGAGCTGGCTCGGCATTCCAGCTCGACATTCAGTTCGACATTCGGAGAAAGAGTTGTACAATAATTTTTGAATAACGAGCTGGCTCGGCATTCCAGCTCGACATTCAGTTCGACATTCGGATATAGTGTTGTACAATAATTTTTGAATGACGCGCTGGCTCGGCATTCCAGCTCAACATTCAGTTCCACATTCGGAAAAAGTGTTGTACAATTTTCTTGAATGTCGAGCTGGCTCGGCATTCCAGCTCGACATTCAGTTCGGCATTCGCAAATAGTGTTGTATGCTTATTTTTGAATGTCGAGATGGCTCGGCATTCCAGCTCGACATTCAGTTCGACATTCGGATATAGTGTTGTACAATAATTTTTGAACGTCGAGCTGGCTCGGCATTCCAGCTCGACATTCAGTTCGGCATTCGCAAATAGTGTTGTATGCTTATTTCGAATGTCGAGCTGGCTCGGCATTCCAGCTCGACATTCAATTCGGCATTCGCATATAGTGTTGTATGCTTATTTTCGAATGTCGAGCTGGCTCGGCATTCCAGCTCGACATTCAGTTCGACATTCGGAGATAGTGTTGAACAATACTTTTTGAATAACGAGCTGGTTCGGCATTCCAGCTCGACATTCAGTTCGACATTCGCATATAGTGTTGTACAATAATTTTTGAACGACGAGCTGGCTCGGCATTCCAGCTCGACATTCAGTTCGACATTCGGATATAGTGTTGTACAATAATTTTTGAATGACGAGCTGGTTCGGCATTCCAGCTCGACATTCAGTTCGACATTCGGATATAGTGTTGTTCAATAATTTTTGAATGACGAGCTGGCTCGGCATTCCAGCTCGACATTCAGTTCGGCATTCGCAAATAGTGTTGTATGATTATTTCGAATGTCGAGCTGGCTCGGCATTCCAGCTCGACATTCAGTTCGACATTCGGAGATAGTGTTGAACAATACTTTTTGAATGACGAGCTGGTTCGGCATTCCAGCTCGACATTTAGTTCGACATTCGCATATAGTGTTGTACAATAATTTTTGAATGACGAGCTGGCTCGGCATTCCAGCTCGACATTCAGTTCGACATTCGCATATAGTGTTGTACAATAATTTTTGAATGACGAGCTGGCTCGGCATTCCAGCTCGACATTCAGTTCGATATTCGGAGATAGTGTTGTACAATAATTTTTGAATGACGAGCTGGCTCGGCATTCCAGCTCGACATTCAGTTCGACATTCGGAGAAAGTGTTGTACAATTTTTTTTGAATGTCGAGCTGACTCGGCATTCCAGTTCGACATTCAGTTCGGCATTCACAAACAGTGTTATATGCTTATTTTCGAATGTCGAGCTGGCTCGGCATTCCAGCTCGGCATTCAGTTCGACATTCGGATATAGTGTTGTACAATAATTTTTGAATGTCGAGCTGGCTCGGCATTCCAGCTCGACATTCAGTTCGACATTCGGATATAGTTTTGTACATTAATTTTTGAATGACGAGCTGGCTCGGCATTCCAGCTCGACATTCAGTTCGACAATCGGAGATAGTGTTGTACAATGTTTTTTAAATGTCGAGCTGGCTCGGCATTCCAGCTCGACATTCAGTTCGGCATTCGCATATAGTGTTGTATGCTTATTTTCGAATGTCGAGCTGACTCGGCATTCCAGCTCGACATTCAGTTTGACATTCGGAGAGAATGATGTACAATAATTTTTGAATGACGAGCTGGCTCGGCATTCCAGCTCGACATTCATTTCGACATTTGAAGAAAGAGTTGTACAATAATTTTTGAATGACGAGCTGGCTCGGCATTCCAGCTCGACATTCAGTTCGACATTCGGATAGGGTGTTGTACAATAAATTTTGAATGACGCGCTGGCTCGGCAATCCAGCTCGACATTCAGTTCGACATTCGGAGAAAGTGTTGTGCAATTTCTTTTTAATGTCGAACTGGCTCGGCATTCGAGCTCGACATTCAGTTCGACATTCGGATATAGTGTTGTAGAATAATTTTTGAATGTCGAGCTGGCTCGGCATTCCAGCTCGACATTCAGTTCGACATTCGGATATAGTGTTGTACAATAATTTTTGAGTGTCGAGCTGGCTCGGCATTCCAGCTCGACATTCAGTTCGGCATTCGCAAGTAGTGTTGTATGCTTATTTTCGAATGTCGAGCTGGCTCGGCCTTCCAGCTCGACATTCAGTTCGGCATTCGCATATAGTGTTGTATGCTTATTTTTGAATGTCGAGCTGGCTCGGCATTCCAGCTCGACATTCAGTTCGACATTCGGAGATAGTGTTGAACGATACTTTTTGAATGACGAGCTGGTTCGGAATTCCAGCTCGACATTCAGTTCGACATTCGCATATAGTGTTGTACAATAATTTTTGAATGACGAGCTGGCTCGGCATTCCAGCTCGACATTCAGTTCGACATTCGGCTAAAGTGTTGTACAATAATGTTTGAATGGCGAGCTGGCTCGGCATTCCAGCTCGACATTCGGTTCGATATTCGAAGATAGTGTTGTACAATAATTTTTGAATGACGAACTGGCTCGGCATTCCAGCTCGACATTCAGTTCGACATTCGGTTATAGTGTTGTACAATAATTTTTGAATGACGAGCTGGCTCGGCATTCCAGCTCGACATTCAGTTCGATATTCGGAGATAGTGTTGTACAATAATTTTTGAATGACGAACTGGCTCGGCATTCCAGCTCGACATTCAGTTCGACATTCGTATATAGTGTTGTACAATAATTTTTGAATGACGAGCTGGCTCGGCATTCCAGCTCGACATTCAGTTCGACATTCGGAGATAGTGTTGTATGCTTATTTTCGAATGTCGAGCTGGCTCGGCATTCCAGCTCGACATTCAGTTCGACATTCGGAGATAGTGTTGAACAATACTTTTTTAATGACGAGCTGGTTCGGAATTCCAGCTCGACATTCAGTTCGACATTCACATATAGTGTTGTACTATTTTGAATGTCGAGCTGGCTCGGCATTCCAGCTCGACATTCAGTTCGGCATTCGCAAATAGTGTTGTATGCTTATTTTCGAATGTCGAGCTGGCTCGGCATTCCAGCTCGACATTCAGTTCGGCATTCGCATATAGTGTTGTATGCTTATTTTCAAATGTCGAGCTGGCTCGGCATTCCAGCTCGACATTCAGTTCGACATTCGCATATAGTGTTGTACAATAATTTTTGAATGACGAGCTGGCTCGGCATTCAAGCTCGACATTCAGTTCGACATTCGCATATAGTGTTGTACAATAATTTTTGAATGACGAGCTGGCTCGGCATTCCAGCTCGACATTCAGTTCGACATTCGGAGATAGTGTTTTACACTAATTTTTGAATGACGAGCTGGCTCGGCATTCCAGCTCGACATTCAGTTCGGCATTCGCATATAGTGTAGTATGCATATTTTCGAATGTCGAGCTGGCTCGGCATTCCAGCTCGACATTCAGTTCGGCATTCGCATATAGTATTGTACAATAATTTTTAAATGCCGAGCTGACCGATGGACGACCAACCGATGACCGACGGACGGGAGAGGGATAACCGATGGACAACCGGCAGATGGATAAGGGACGACCGATGGACGACCGACGGACGGACATTGGCAGACAATGGACGACCGATGGACGGCCAACAGTTGAACGATGGACGACCGATAGACGACCGACCGACGAGGGACGATCGATGGATGACCGATGGACGACCGAAGGTTGGGCGAGGGACGACAAATGGACGAACGACTGTTGGACGAGTGATAAACGATGGACGACCGACAGACGGATAAGGGACGACCGATGGAAAATCGACGGACGGACAAGGGTGTTGTACAATAATTTTTGAATGACGAGCTGGCTCGGCATTCCAGCTCGACATTCAGTTCGACATTCGGAGATAGTGTTTTACAATAATTTTTGAATGACGAGCTGGCTCGACCGTCCAGCTCGACATTCAGTTCGACATTCGCATATAGTGTAGTATGCATATTTTCGAATGTCGAGCTGGCTCGGCATTCCAGCTCGACATTCAGTTCGGCATTCGCATATAGTATTGTACAATAATTTTTAAATGTCGAGCTGACCGATGGACGACCAACCGATGACCGACGGACGGGAGAGTGATAACCGATGGACAACCGGCAGATGGATAAGGGACGACCGATGGACGACCGACGGACGGACATTGGCAGACAATGGACGACCGATGGACGGCCAACAGTTGAACGATGGACGACCGATAGACGACCGACCGACGAGGGACGATCGATGGACGACCGAAGGTTGGGCGAGGGACGACATATGGACGAACGACTGTTGGACGAGTGATGAACGATGGACGACCGACAGACGGATAAGGGACGACCGAAAGAAAATCAACGGACGGACAAGGGCAGAAAATGGACGACTGATGTACGGGCAACAGTTGGACGAGGAACGTCCGATGGACGACCGATCGACGAGGGACGACCGATGGACGACCGACGGTTGGGCGAGGGACGACATATTGACGAACGACGGTTGGACGAGGGACGACCGATTGACGACCGATGGACGACCTATGGACAACCGATGGACGACCGACTGTTGGGCGAGGGCCGACCGATGGATATCCGACGGCCGTCCATATGTCGGCCCTCTTCTAGCCGTCGGACGTCCATCGGTCGTCCCTCGTCTAACCGTCGGCAGTCCATCGGTCGTCCCTCGCCAATTTAGTAAACAAACTATAGACAAAAAAATCAAAAATGGTAATAATTATAATAATGATAATACTAATAGTGGTGATAATAATGGCAATGATGATATTGATGGTTATGTTGATGTTGGTGATTAATATGATGCTGGAGTTAATGATGATGATGAAAGCAATACTAATAATGGTTATAATAGGTCAAAATCTATACAGATTGCAGATATCGACGTAATTCTTTCGCATGACACACCGTCCAAACATGTGGAACAAATGTGCCAAATGATTTAAAATCTCACAATGAACGACATATATATTGTCCAGACAAGCTCTTTCCGCCCGACAGACGACATTCACCAATCTAATAACCAGTTTTTTCCTTCGGAAGCCCTGGTGAATAAGACACAATTTTCTATCTTTAAGAACCGGTTTGCAAGGCATGTTTGTATGAGGTAGCATTCGAGGACCTGTCGAGATTTCTAGATTATGACAGGAGGGTTGAATTTTTTTTGAAAGTTTCCTTCAGCTTCAGACAGGCAACACCGCATTGGCAGGAAAATCGTGCACTCTGTCAACATAAGGCTTTGCTTGGAACCTTGCCATGATGCACAACCTTCCCAACATTGTAACGTTTTACCAATCGGCGTATTTTGAGGCTGTCGAAATCATCATTGATGCGCCATAAAGTAGTTGCCTGAACAACATTATTCTGATGTCGGGTTATTTTCATATAATCGTGAACTTGCAGGGGGGGGGGCAGTGGATCCCTTGTGGAAGGAACCGGTCTATGGGGAAAAGGCAATTTTGCACATTATGACAGGGAAAGCTGTCCAGAAGTCTTTGCGGGGCCATTTTCATGTTGAAAAGTGATTACACAGACAGCATATAGCCGAAATTACAGATCCCGATTTTCAGATACTGCTGGATCAGGCAGAGGAGTTGTAGTCTTCCTTCCTTAGAGGAGAGACGACGCTAGCTGATGCTTTGAGATTTTTTTGTCAAACTCGAGACGGCTACAGAGAAGAAAAAATATGAACTTGCCAAAACATCAAAGACAAGCCAATTATGGCTGAACTATCAGCATTACAAGTATGTTGATCAAAGCGGATCTTAATGGGTGTTGGCTGATGCATTTGTAGGCAGTATCCGGTGGTCTATCCGTTTTTGCTGCGGTTGAGCACTTCAATTACCTGCGATCTGTTTATCACTATCTTAAGCTTATGAGCAGCCCAGACGTTTATCGAACATTTTTCTTAGGCGCACAGTGCTCGGCTGGACCTTACTTTCACCTGTAACATTCGAGCACAACTGTGCGATGCATGATTTCACACACCACTTTCATGATTTAGCCCAAAACACAAAGACTCATCTGAGGCGCGCATCAAAAGAGATACTTCCGATCCCGAGAAAATGCAAACACAGTTCACAAACTGCTCACCCTACACAACTGATCCTACTCTAAGAAACATTGTCAGTGGGATAGTGGCTTGGTCAGAGGTGAACGTGCATGCATTTCAGGAGATTGAGAACAGGAACTTAGTGGTAGCATAGAAAAGTCGGTATTGGCTAATAAACTAAAGAGAAAAGACAGAGCAGCCAAAACTCTTCGGAATAGCTCCGCGGTTACAATTGCTAAAGACCGTGCTATTAATCGTGCATGCCCTTCTGTTCTAGCGTTTCCAGGCAATGTCTCAATCAGGAGATCTTTTCCTTGAAGACATATTGTCCCTTCCCTCTTTAAATGCCAAGAACATACTTCGTAAAGCAGACAAGCCTCAGATCATTCAGGCAATTCAAGATGATGCTAAAAACGCATAGAGTTAGGCTGTAATGAACTGTATTCCTGAAAAAGATTGTTACGTGCCTGATGGTGGCCCTTTGCTTAATCGTTTACAAGGAAAAATGGCGAGTCTTATGCAGGTTTCACTGTAAGGTTTTATGGGCAAGTGACAGTGGTGAAAATGGTTGCGAAAACGGTCCTTCTATCAAAGACAACACACACCAGAGACGAGGAAAAAACGTGAACCCTATTGTGAGTTTACCAAAGAAACGGAATGCTTATGCAAAAGGGAGGACTTTTTGTCTTGCGGCAAAAACAAGACAGGCATGATTGCTCTGATCTGCACAGCTCTGAATAAAGGGTAAGTTGTGTCACCGGAGATGCAGACGTTGATATTGTAATTTGAAAGCAACAATGGAACGACCTCGTCATAGCACCACAACATTAATCGGCGCGGATACAAATTTACTGAACTTGCTCCTGCATTACTACGAAAGTGACAATAATACCATCTACTTACGCTCTGATGTAAACAGTGAAAGGAACACAAAGAATATACATATAATATAAACCTTTTGTTATAACTTTTAGGAGACGAAATGTGCAATAAGTTGCTCTTTGTTCATGCTAACAGAGGCTGAGATTCAACTTAAAGGATTTTCGGAATCGGTTAAAAGTCAGGCTTTCGGAAATGAATAAAACCTGTTCCTATCATAAAGTCATGTGCCATTTCATTCCTCCTTCCAAACAAGTCTAAAGAGGAGATATCAAATATTAACTTGATGGTCGATCTGGTTGGTGGCAAGTGCGATGATTACGTTGAATCACTGCGCCATAAGATTTTAACAAAGAAAGTGGCCACTACCGAAACATTCGCTCGTCACTCCTGAGCGACAACCCCCAAAATCACATGCAACAGTATGTCATAGCCAACGCGTATACTATCCAACCATGTCATTATGGTATGAATGGGGATAGCAAATACAATTAAATCCACTGAATGGGGATCGAAACAGGAAAACGACCAATAAATTCAAATCATGACCCAGAACCATGCTGCACTTAAAGAACTTTTGAAAATCATCCATTGTAACTGTTGCTGAATGGGTCAAGTTCCAACCGGGTACTACTACTATGGAAAAAATGTGAGTATGAAAATTGTTGGTACGAACAAAATTTTGGGTACAAAGTTTTTTATTAGGAAAGATGGGGTACCTGTAAGTATACCGGGGTACCCAACAGTATCATTTGAAAATCGGTGTACAGTGAAGTATACTTCAAAGTACCCGGTGTAACGGGGAAAGAGTACCCGGGTGGAACTTGACCCATTCAGTGTAATTGTTTTGAATATGAAAATCCTATCGATGGAGCTGCAGACGTTATGGAATCCCCTGCACTGCTGTATGTGACCCTTGACAAACTGAAAACTGTGACAATCCAAAGAATTCACAGGTCTGTACTTAACCCATTTATCCTTAGCGTCCAAAAAAGGCCCTGGCAAACAGCGTAGACCCAAATGAGACGCCGCATGATGTGGCGACTCATCAGAGTCTGCGCTGTTTGCTTAAAGGAATTTCTGTAAGAAATATTCTAAATATAGAAAAAAAATATACTAGACATCCCTAATTTTGGAAATAAATTGATCCAATTTAGAAGGATGGGAGAGTCCACTCTGCATTGATGGAGGAGGACGACACTGCTAGTTTAACGCTCTGAGACAATTGGTATCAGGTGATAGTAGACAACTGAATGTCATAAATTGAATTCAAGATTATTCAACTGCTTAGTGATGTCAACAATTCAATCAAAGTATTCCTTGTCTCCAAAACTATGGTTTTTGGCAAACAAATAATCACCTTTGAGTCAAACGGTAAGGACTTGTGGTTCTTCCAGAGACGTCTCTGGTTCTTCTAAATGTGTCGGTGGCTATTGTTTAGACGCCATGTTGGATTTGTGTGTAAAATAATAAACTAACACTAAGTCTGATGATCTTAAAGTGTTCTTTGACCCCCAAAACCTGGGTATATAGACACCAAAATAATCAAATTTGAGTGGATATTAATATAGTTAGGATCATGAATAGGTTTTGGCGGCCATCTTGGCGGCCATTTTGAAAACACTTTTCGGAGGTCCGATTGTTATATAATAGCTTCCTCGCCAAAGGCTCGCTTACTTACAAAATTCCTGAACTCGTTTAATAAAATATGGTATGATATGACAACTCGTGCCAGATCCTATATTTACAAATATACAAAATCGATCTTTCTAAAAACAACATGTTATAGAAATTCCGTAGTATTGTTCTGATTCTGATAATCTAGAGTTGTTTAAAAGATCATCATTTTTGCCGAACATTTACATGGATATTTTTTTGATATAATAGAATAAAATTATCACTTACACGCGTGTTTTTAAATTGCCCCGATCAAAATTACATTCTCAACCTTATTCAACATATTAATTATTGTGTTCTTTATTAATAAGGAAAAATATACATGTATATGCATTCTTAAATGAAAAATTTATTTTTAATATCCATTATGTATTTGACGGTAATTAAGAAATAATCGACGTGTAAGCGTTGGTTATTGCGGTAATAACCAACGGTTTGGAGTTCCGGTGCGTTGAAACTAAACCACAAGTATTTTGCTTATTGATTCAAATAAAAGGGAAATAACCATAACACAAATACATTAAATGAACGAAGCGCGCACAAATACATTGGGGTTAACAGAGGCAAATATTCCAAGGGCCATAACTTCCTAAATAAAAGGCAATATATAATTTACAACTGCATGTCGCCACGAAGAATGACCATGGGTTTGAATGAAAATCCATTAAAATTTCAAGAGGAGATGCATTCACACAAAAAATTCTTATGCTAAGTACATTGACACAATAATCAAATGGACATTATTTCAGTTTAATGGAAGGTGCTATTTAAATTTCCGGATAAAAGAAGTTAAAAAAAAAAAAAATAGAGATTATTAAAGACATACATAATACGAATAATTATTTTACATGTGTTCTGATTTCTAGTGTGTGTTCGACATGTAGGCCCTATGAGCTAAATTGATTTATATTGCGCTTTTACGAATCATATGAAATAATAACTAAACGAGTTTTGCTGATCATGGCACTGTAACATAAAATGCAAACGCCTCTTTTGTCATGTGCGATGAAGGTGAGTCATAATTTTAGTGCAATAAATCTCAATTAGCTAAATTTCTTGATTACGGCAGGAAAAAGGCGGGTCTTATACATGAGTCGGCCAATCATATAAATATCAATAACATTGCTTTAAGATTCATGGAAAGGTTCAGTTCAATTTTACGGGTTGAATAATCAATTTTGATCGGTTCGGAAAATACACAAATTAGGTTTAGATTTGAATGAAACGAAATATTTACCGGTACTTATAAATAATAATAAATCATTTGGTAAATATAAATGTTATGGAAATTTCAAGCATTGTTAAATTAAATTAATTTTATAAACTTGCATTTAATACTTTTAATCATAAAAAAATAAATTTCACAATTGGCAAACTTCACGCCTCGTTTTTTCCCCACAATTATTGAAAGTTCGCAATTATGGAGAATTCGCGACTCATTTTTTTTCATAAATAAGCGGCCAACTGACTACTTGCTATATAATCAGTATCATGCGAAGATGGATCTCATTTAATTGTGGTTCCCTCTTTGAACTTATGTTCCCATTCGACTTTTTGCATAATGTGTCAGTAATAAATGTATTTCTTCAGATTCACATGCTTTTTTTAAGAAATGAAAGATGCACATGTGTCTTTTTTCTGTGTCTTTAATTTATCTTGTTTATATGTGACTACGTGCATATTTTTTTTTTAAAGAAATGAAATATTCAAATGTGTCCTATTTATATTTTATCCATGTCTTAAATGTGTCTTATTTATATAAGACTACATGCTATATTGCCAGTGTCATGCTAAAATGAATCTTATTTCTTAATATCAACATCCACACTTTAGTAGCGCCGACTTTAATTATGCTATCGCTATTTAAACAACTGTGAATTTAATAAAAATATACAACGGTGATGTGGATAAATTCTTGCTGTTAATTTTAAATGTACACAACAATTTGGCAGTAAATGAAATCAGTAATTTTGGCGTAAATCCATTTTTTCCAGTACAGTAGCCATGTTCCAGTGTATAGAGCTGATACGAGAGGGATAACCAAAGCAGGTTGCTATTACACAGAGTACACTTCCCCTGTTTTATTATTGTAATTGTTATTTACCTGATTGGAATAAATAAAATGTATTCATTCGGGTCTGCTGGAGTTATCATAAAGGTAATTTAATGTGAAATCTGGGTTTCTGGCATAATTTCAATCGTTTTGCTTGTATACACAATTTAATGAAATAATGAATACATAGGCGCGATGGAACATGATTTATAAATCAAGCTGACAGAATAGTATCAGTTGTTAATTGCATGTTATTTAATTCGCAACTCTCGCTTAACTCATCGTTCAATGGCGCGCGCAAGTAACACAATTATAAACATCACATGTATCATTATATGTATTTCTTTTTATAAATTATGTATACATAGAATATGTATAAAGCGCTTTACGTTTGCAAAATTCTACACTCCTCACTTATCCGTATTACCGTATAAGAAATAACAAAACCGTATACATTGTTAGTTGATACAGCAAATATAAAATATAGAAGAAAAAAATAACTATAAAACAAAAACAGTATGTGGTAGCATGGAAAGTGGTAGCAGGGACGGTGTATATCGTTATTAGGGGTAGATCTTATCATCTGATCAATAAATAAATTAATGATACCGCACCCTATTTTGCCCGCAGAACGACCGCATTTAGCGCCGCAGATATGGCCCCAGTGGCCGCAGATAGTGATGTCCCCAAAGATCTATGTATGCGCATAAAAGAATGGTAACATCGAGGGAAAACTGCGGGAGGTCTTGTGTTATCTCACCCGCCGCGCTCTGTCATGCGTTATATCAGGGACCTATACAAACAAATATATCCCTGGTTATATCACGCGTTTTCAGCGTGTATTCCAATACACATGCGTTCATGACACGTGCAACACATTTCTTATATTAATTAACCTTTTTTCGAACAAAAAAGATGTCAACTTATACATATTAGTTAATAAAATATGTGTCTCTAAAGCAATATGAAACCGACCATTCGTAATATTCAAGACCGAGTTAACGTTTTTACGTGTACAGTTTTGATTACGTCTTTTTCTAGGCATAAATACACTTTCTTATGTTAAATTTAATGATGCTTACTATCAAACATAAGCGAACTACAAAAAAAGCTGTATATTTTATTTTATATTTTAACTTGCTTATTTATCTGCTGAAAAGGTCAAATATGCAAAATAAGCTGTACGTTTCAAACTAATTAACAAAATACTTAAATACGCATTATCCTGACGCCGACCCTAATTAAACGCCCGGGCCGACAGAAGGTCAGCCGGACAGTTAGCCGAGGAAGATCAGCGTGCACTAGTTCGCTTCCGGGGGATGGCACTTGTTTATCCGAAAGGTTGCTTTAAATGTGCATACCCACTCAATGGAAAATGACGTATACCAGTAATACCCTTAATAGGCTGTATGTGACTCCGAACCTAATAAAAGTCCCGACAGAAGCTTGGTGAGCCCGACAGGCAGACGACGGGATGCAAGCGTGTTCTAGGTCGCTTTCAGGGGATAACCTTTGTTTGGCCGAAAGGGGCCCTTACAGTGGCATACCCGCTCACTGGAAAATGACGAATGCGAGAAATAGGCTAAAAACGTTGCATGCACGACCGACCCTAGTTTAAAGTCCCGGCCGAAATTAATTCAGCCCGATAAGCAGTCAACAGCTATTCAGCGTGCACTAGGTCGTTTCCGGAGGATAGCTCTTTATCGTCCGAAAAGGGACCTTAAGGGGGGAAAACCCGCTCACAGGAAAAATGACGCGTAATACGCTAAATAGGCTGCACCCGAGTCCGACCCTTATTAAAAGTCCCGGCCGAAACTAGGTCAGCCCGACAGGCAGTCGACGGCAAGTCAGCGTGCACTCGGTCACTTCGGGGGGATAACTCATGATTGTCCGAAAGGGACCCTTAAAGTGGCATACCCGCTACCTGGGAAATGACGCATACGAGAAACAGGCTTAATAGGCTGCATGCACGACCGACCCTAATTAAAAAGTCCCGGCCGAAACTAGTTCAGCCCGACAGGCAGTCAACGGCTGGTCAGCGTACCCTTTGGGGGGATAAATCGTGTTCGTCCGAAAGGGGCCCTTAAAGGGGCATACTCACTCACAATCAAAATTACGCGTGATACGCTTAATGGGCTGTACCTGAGTCCGACCCTAATTAAAAGTCCCGGCTGAAACTAGGTCAGCCCGACAGACAGTCGACGTCAGGTCAGCGTGCACTAGGTCGCTTTCGGTGGATAACCATTGTTTGTCCGAAAGGGGCCCTTAAAGGTGCATACTCACCCACTGGAAAATGTTTCATCCTATTTAATAAAGTAGGCTGAACAGATTGAATATGCTACTAAATATGCTCACTGGGATATTTGTTTCAGGTTTCTTTTGATATACTTGCTAAAAATGCTAAATGGCACGTATATTTCTGACCATTTAATATTTTTATTAAATAGGCTAAAGGGGTTCAAATGGATGCTTAATAGGCTAATACTGGTTTAATATCATGTATATTTCAACCTACTTACTAAACTTGCTAAATAGGCTGAAAAGGCTGTTAAATAGGCTAAAACGGATTGTATTAAACTTGCTAAATGGGCTAAACAGCCTGAAATGGTTGTTTAATAGGCTAACTAGGATGTATGTTTCAACCTATGTACTTCTTAATATGCTAAACAGGCTGAACAGGCTGTTAAATAGGCCTAATAGGCTAACAAGGATGAATGTTTCAACCTATGTACTAAACTTTCTAAATAGGCTAAATAGGCTGAAAAGGCTGTTAAATGGGCTATATAGGAATGCATTAAACTTGCTAAATGGGCTAAATAGCCTGAAAAGGTTGTTAAATAGGCTAACTTAGACGCAGATTTCAACATAATTATGTACTAAACTTTTTAACTATGCTTAACAGGCTGAAAAGGTTATTAAATAGGCTAAATAGGAAGTATGTTTCAACCTATGTACTAAACTTTCTAAATAGGCTGAAAAGACTGATCAATAGGCTAAATAGATATGCATTAAACTTGCTAAATGGGCTAAATAGCCTGAAAAGGTTGTAAAATAGGCTAACGAGGATGTATGTTTCAACTTATATACTTAACTTCCTAAATATGCTAAATAGGCTTAAAAGGCTGTTAAATAGGCTAAATAGGCTAAATAGGATGCTTTGTTCCAACCTATGTTCTAAACTTTCGAAATAAGCTAAATAAGCTGAAACGGTTGTTAAATAAGCTAAATAGTCTAAATAGGATGTATGTTTTAACCTATGTACTGAATTTTCTAAATAGGCTAAATAGGCTGTTAAATAGGCTAAATAGAAATGCATTAAACTTGCTAACTAGGCTAAATAGCATGAAAAGGTTGTTAAATAGGCTAACTATGATATATGTTGTAACATATGTACTAAACTTTCTAAATATTTTAAATAGGCTGAAAAGACTGTTAAATAGACTAAATAGGATGTATGTTTCAACGTATGTACTTAACTTTCTTAACAGGCTAAATAAGCTAAATAGGCTGTTAAAAAGGCTAAATAGGAAAGTATTAAACTTGGTTAATGGGCTAAATAGCCTAAAAAGGTTGTTAAATAGGCTAACTAGGATGTATGTTTCAACCTATGTACTAAATTTCTAAATATGCTAAATAGGCTTAAAAGGCTGTTAAATAGGCTAAATAGGCTAAATATGATGTATGTTTCAACCAATGCACTAAACTTTCTAAAAAGGCTAAAAAGGCTGAACAGGCTGTTAAATAGGCTAAAAAGGAATGCATTAAAATTGCTAAATTGGCTAAATAGCCTGAAAAGGTTGCAAAAAAGACTTACTAGGATGTATGTTTCAACATATGTACTAAACTTTTTTAATATGCTAAATAGACTGAAAAGGCTGTTAAATAGGCTAAATAGGCTAAATAGGATATATGTTTCAACATACGTTCTAAACTTTATGTACTAAACTTTCTAAATAGGCTAAATATGCTAAAAAAGGCTAAATAGGCTAAATATGATGTATGTTTCAACCTATGCACTAGACTTTCTAAATAGGCTAAATAGGCTGAAAAGGCTGTAAAATAGGCTAAATAGGATGTATGTTTCAACTTTTGTACTAAACTTTCTAAATAGGCTAAATAGGCTGAAAAGGCTGTTAAATAGGCTAAATAGGGATGCATTAAACTTGCCAAATGGGCTAAATAGCCTGAAAAGGTTGTCAAATAGGCTAACAAGGATGAATGTTTCAACATATGTACTAAATTTTCTTAATAGGCTTAATAGGCTGAAAAGGCTGTTAAATAGGCTAAATAGGCTAAATAGGATGTAAGTTTCAACCTATGTACTAAACTTTATGTACTACATTTTCTAGATAGGCTAAATAGGCTGAAAAGGCTGTTATATAGGCTAAATAGGCTAAATAGGATGTTTGTTTCAACATATGAAGTAAACTTTCTGAATAGGCTAAATCGGCTGAATAGGCTAAATAGGCTTAATAGGATGTTTGTTTCAACCTATGTACTACATGGGCTAAATAGGCTTAAAATGCTGTTAAATAGGCTAAATAGGATGTAACTGTATGTACTTAACTTTCTAAATAGGCCAAATATGCTGACAATGCTGTTAAATAGGCTTAATAGGCTAAAACGAATGTATGTTTCAACCTATGTAGTAAACTTTCTAAATAGGCTAAATAGGCTTAAAAGGCTGTTAAATAGTCTAAATAGGCTAAATAGGATGTTTGTTTCAACCTATGTACTAAATAGGCTAAATAGGCTGAAAAGGCTGTTAAATAGGCCAAATAGGCTAAATAGGATGTATGTTTAAACCTATGTACTAAATAGGCTAAATAGGCTAAATAGGCTAAATAGGCTAACTTCACACACGTATTATTTAAAAGATCATGACCGCAAATACTAGTGCGTCATTCATTGTTGACTGCCTATGGGCAGTTTGCAATATAAAGGACAATGAACGGATTGCATAAGGCTAACCATACGGTCTAAATCCTTAACTTTGACCCAAATAAATAGAAAGTGTATGGCAGCATAGGGTTGTCTTACCTGACGATCACACACTATATTTGCCAAACGATGTACTACTATTACGATTATATTCTCCTTTTATGTTTTATTGGTAAATTTACATTTATCTTATGCTCAATGTACTTCATACCGGGACTGCTCGGGTATCAAAAAATTACTTTTACCAAAGTTTATCACGTGGCCCGTTAATAGTATAAATTCCTAAAACGATGTGCCAAAAGAATTCCGCAATAACAACAAAAAAAAGGTCTTTTTAAATAAAAAAAATGCGCTAACGTTAACCATTACACGTCGATTGCCCTATCAACTTACTTGTGCGTGAGAATATCCTGTATCTAACTATGCGAATTAAATCTCGGTAATAAATTTAGAACGCATTATGTAACATGTTTATAACCCCATGACTAAATTCAGTGAAACTGAAACATTGATATAAATTTTCGGTACTTACAGTCCAGTGTTTCTAACATATACCGTGCATGGAAAAACATCGTGAAAGCAATCCAAAATCGGGTCGTCTAGCCGCGTAAGAAGATCGTTGGAATTATAATTCCGAGAAAAAGCTAGGTTACATTACTAATCCGACCATATTGCGTTTGTGAGTATTTATCTTAAAAAAATCCACCATTATGTACTTACCTCGGATTTAAGGTCATCTATTAGCTGCTGCCGTAAGCATGTTCACTTGAAACTTGTTGTCCAGCTACACTAGGAATAGTGTGAGGACCGATAGGTTAACCCATTTATGCCTAGTGGACTCTCCCATCCTTCTAAATTGGATGAATTTATTTCCAAAATTATGAATGTCTAGTATATTTATTTCTATATTTAGAATATTTCGTACAGAAATTCTTCTAATCAAACAGCGCAGACCCTGATGAGACGCCACATTATGCGGCGTCTCATCTGGGTCTACGCTGTTTGCCAAGGCATTTTTTCTAGACGCTATGAACAAATGGGTTAACTGTTCTCTGTATTATGAGTGAAATGCATGTAATTTTGAAAACGGCAAACAATCATAGTAACATCATGAAGTACGCCAACCTTATACATCTTTATATTTTAATTAAAAAATAAAATTTATTGTACAAAGTTCAACAGTTCATGTGGACAAGTGATGAAAAGGTCTCAGTTATATTGACATATCGAATATAGGTATTGAACTTCGTAATTGAGACACGGGTCTTCGATCTTTACTAGGGTGCATAATCAACGGGGTTTTCAGGTATTTAGTTAAAACCTATTTATTTTAGCTCGATTGCATCGAAAGCCTAAGGCTTATATAAACGCTCTCGAGTCCGTACATTCAGGGATTTACACACGGGCTCGAAAGAACGTAATCAAACCGTTAAGAACTTTATTTTTGCAGACATTTCAAAGTTATTGAAATACATTTGCAAAAATCTATAGTGCATTCATTAAATGTTTTTCTTGCAGTTAGTGCCGATATCTTTAGATATAAGAATAAATCATTGAATACGTCTGAAATCGGTGACAAAATTTCACGAGTCGTGACACTTTACGTGTGCAATGAATGAAGTAAAAATGGGATTTTTGGATAAGAACACATTCTTATTAAATAGAGTAATTCTGATGTATTTCGCATTGCCATAAGCAGCATTAAAATCTATCTTTTGTGCACTAGTTGAAATTCTTAAGAAAAGTTGTTTAAAAAAGTTATTTACGGTGCCTATTCCATGTGACTTTTTATCATGATCTTTTTTTTTTAAACAAATAACACCGGGGGTGAACAACTTTTATCACGTGACCGCAAAAGTCAAAGCCGGTTGAAGAAACAGTCTGTGATGTTGCACATTAAGGTAAGTTTTGTTGTCTTTTCATATGATTAAAATTTCACTTTAAAAAAGCGATAGCCTATGACACAGTATACTAAATAATCTTTAATTTGATATGATTAGATTGCCTTTACTGTTTCCACTTTCCGAAAGCACTTCGACACAAAATTCTGATATGCAATGCAAACGCTGTTTGTGTATGTGGTTTTGATAATTTTCTTAAAAAAGGTTGCTTAAACGACTGAATTAGATTGATTTTACTCTTCAATTTAATATATTTAATCACATTCATGACAAAAATAGCGGTGAAATTTGAAAAATATCTTATTATTTTATGTTGTTTTGTTTTGCAAACGCAGGATGGTATTTCGTGTGCTATTGGTAATGGCAAACTCAGGTTGCGAGAACATTCAAAGGATAATGAAACGCACACTGTACACATGTTTGGAAGTCTTCAAAATGATGTTTACTAATACGAAAACATTAACTATACAATACAGTATGTGACTACGGAACTTCAATTGACGACATTTGAACAGAGCGGGAATATGCTAATCAACCCATTTTTGAGAAGCATGATTTCAACATAATCACTTAACTAAAAACCATTCCTCATTGGATTTTTTGTTTTAGTTTGCCTGTCACCAAAGAAGTATTGTAGGCGATACATCTTAACAGCAAGCAGTTAACGATTGTCCGCATTTTAGACCTCATTATAATCTTATGCGTAGTCTCAAAGTAGCAATAGTGCGTACTCGTTGCTGCCTATATAAGCATTGGATGCAAAGCTCTGCCACAACAAAGCGTCATTACTGTCGACTTTATACACAAGAATCCATTTATTTAACAAGTCTGTAATCGACATTTTTAGGAGTTATTATACGCTCAATTGCTTTTTATCTGTGATAAATGAAATTCTAACGAAAAATTGGCGGAATTCTTCAATTTCGTTTTCCACAAAACATCATTTTCTTTCCAAGTTGATTATTGTCCGTCAAAATACTAATGGATTTATTTTTACAAATATTGTGTCACATCCAATCATATGCGTTTCTTATGCCTTTTGGTGTAGTCATGAAAACTTTTAAAACCTTTCAGAAATATATTTTAACAAATGGTAATTCTTTAATTACAGAAACATGACGCTTGTATGTGAAATTTTTGGGCAGACATTTAAATCGGAGTGGGGGTTAAAGCTTCATGGTTAGCGCCAAAGAGGGACTGAACGATTCGTCTGTAGTGAAAAAATATTTTGCACAACACAGGCGTTCAACAGACACAGGTGTATATTTTTCATATACAACGCTAGGTTATGTCGGTTTAAAAATTAAAATGCAATTCAACATTCTCACTGCATTCTTAGCGAAAGTATGTTTTTGATAACCTAGTTACAAAGCACTATTTGAACTGTTTTGTATAGTGTTTTCGAAATGAGACGGCTTAAAAATAACATTTAGTAACTAGTTTCGCGCATATTAGTGTGTTCATTATAGTGTATGGTGTTTAACGACAATAATAGCCCAGATAAAATGTCAATGCAAATTTTCACTGAAAAAGAATGGAAATTACACGGCATAAATCCAGTATACGTAATTGGACCCTTACAAATATGTTTTAATGCGTATATTGGATTGTGTAATTCGTAAATACGCGTTTACGCGCCATATCTGGAGCGCTTCTGACGACCATCATTTTGTTTAGTTCCATATTATTATGGATACTATTCTGTGTTTTGTTCTGTATTTAATAGTAATTTAACAGTTCCATTTTTAAAATTAGATGCCGCATTCGTGGTGTTGAAAAGTCGATCCCCTGTGAAAAATGCGACAAAAGGATTTCAACGAAAGATTACCTGAATCGTCACGTCCGGAGGGAGGTAGCTGCAAAGCAATTTACCTGTTTAATTTGCAATGCAACACTCCGAGAGAAAATTGACCTTCAGGCCCATCTTGACACCCACAATGGAGAGAAAATTGACTTTCAGGCCCGCCAATGGAGAGAAAACTGTGTATGTGATATGTGTAAAAAGAGGTACAGGCACCCCAGTAGTCTATCAAAGCACAGATCTGCAAAGCAAGGGGCCTAGTCATCTGTTGTATGACGATTGTATGACCAAGAATTATTTTTAACCCTTTTCCTGGCATATGTCTTACCAATGTGCCGTGATTATTTTCTTTATTAGTGATAATACAGACTGTAAAACAATAAAATATAATATTACGCATGATTTTGCATCCGAAACACTGTTTTCATATCGTTTATCTTGTGTTGTTTTGTTTGGTATTCCTGTTTTTTTTATATGATTATTGTTGATATATTTATTATTCTGATTTAAAGTCAGTATGATAATGGTTGATCTCATACGAATAATTGTGTTCATTATTGTAATCTGTGATAACTGTTGATCTCAACCTATTAATTGTGATTTATATTGATTATCTGAGATTAGTGTTGATCTTATCAAAATCATTGTTATTTATGTTAATTATCTGTGACGATTTTTTTTATCTCACCCAATCAGTTGGAATATACATTTGTAATCTGTGATTTTTGTTTATCTAATGCGAATCAATATGCTTGAAATATATTTGCGGTGATGCATCTTTGTCTCATTTGAATCATTGTACGAATAGTTAACAATTACATTTAAATCTGTAATGCCTTATCAAGTTGCACATAGGCCAGTTTTATGTTTTGCGCATAAGCCAATCGTTTCTTTTAGAATCTTGGCCGTCGATCTGATTATTACGTGTCTTATTGCGATACGCGATATTCATTGCAGCAATAAAACCATTTATCTGCAGATTTTTTGCGTATGCCACTATCTCAACCAACCTGCGTTTGTCATAATCCAGCTTAAGCAAACTGTGTTTGCTCAACCAACCCGCGTTTGTATATTTTTGAAATAGCAAGAACTGACCAAATAAAATATAAAAACGCCATTTTTTATCTCAAATACAATAAATAAACAAAAATTAAGCATCGTGTGCTCTCATTTTTCAAACAATTTGATTTATCCGTGAATCGAAAGTAAAAAATATATAAAATCAAACTGCGTTTGCATTGAAAATCTAAATTTTGTGTCGAAGTGTTCTTAAAAACTGCAAAGCTTCGAACAATTGCAATACGTCTTAATATGCGAAAAGGTATGAAGCATGTCATAGGCTTTGTATTTTTTTACATATTTACATATAAACAGATGAAAATTAACTGACGGAGCGGGATTCCTGATGCATTTCAACAACCTGCGTTGACTTGTGTGGTCACGTGACAAAAGATGTTCATCCCCGGTGTATAAGTATTTTTTCAGTAAAGTACTACCGCGCGTTTGTGATGTGAAGTCCCCACACTGATCCGACATTTTTTTACCGTTCAAACGCGCGGTTGCACTTTACTGAAAAAATACTTATTTGTTTTAAAAGATCGTGATTCTTACGAATGAGCGGGCTCTCCACTTCATCCCATTATAAATGATGAAATATTTCAAAAGAGATCCATAAAAATGTAAACTGGGTCGCGCCTTATTCTTCCAACACAGATCCGAAAAAGTCACGTGGTAAAGGCACCGTGTATAAATCCAAAAAATATAAAAAGATGGAACCCCAAAAGTTACATGAGCCTGCACCCTGTTTATCATGTAGTGAAAAGGTCATATAAATAGAAATATATTGGACAATATGGTGTTACCAAAACATCACAGCATGGTTTCAGAAAACATTATTAACGCCGAAATTAATTTGGATTAGAGGACTTAAAATAAAATCGGATTCATATAGAACAAATAACTACATTACCAAATATCGCTCTTAAAACAGTTCCAATTTATCTTCGTCAATGGAGAAATTTAAAAGACATTGAAACCTTAAAATCTGTTTACTTAAAAAAAAATCGCCTTCCTACTACGAGAAGGGTAGAGCATTAGCCAATCATGGACGCTTATCGAAGAGGAAAAGTACACTTTGACGTATTCAGAAAACTTTGAAAAAAGCGTTACGCTCAAAGCAATTCCAATCTTCGCGCGTGATCAATTCTGCAAAGAAGTTGAAAACAACGACAGACATCAAACAATTTGTGACAACATTAAAGATGAAAAACAAACAACTTTCGTTTCAAACAAATCACGCAATATGCGATGATGAGATCATATCGAATTTTGTTTTGAATTAACTATGGTTGCACATTTTTGTCAAACACATGTCCACTTAGTTATGTACGAAAGTTTCTGAAGTGTTCACAGATATACCGATAGTAAGTTATTATTTGGAAAGTAGTAATATTTTGTTTAATCTAGAATCCTAATTGGTGCCCACTACTGACAACTACATATTTATTGCAGGTAACTGGAGTTGTCATGCTTTATTTCCAGATAATCCGTTTAATTAGGTGAATAATAAGAAATGTTCGTTATATACTGATCTTTTAAGGTGCACATATGGGGGAATGTGACTGCCGACTTCGTTTGATCTTAGCTAACTGGTAAAGAATGTTTATTTATGCATGCGTATTTGTCATGTGTGTAACAAAGCTCCATTTTACACGTAGAACTAGAGCGTTTTCTTAGTTATCAAGATTTTACAATGTTGTCAAGAAGCTTCGACTTATACAGCAATTTGATATTTATACTTGTTCTTTTAATCATTCTCAATCCATGCTACGGACAGTCTTGCTTGGACCTCCGCCGGATGAGAACTGAAATGCGCAGGCCAGCACCAAATTTTAGCCGCCAGTCGCGACCTGTTTGTTTAACAAACGCAGCTCCTTATTTGTAGTTTTTAAGGACGGTGCAGAAACTAACATGCAGTCCGTGATCTAAATCTGTGAAATGTTGATATGAAATCAATGGGCATCTACCTTTCCTCTCAAGTAACCTTTAAAGGGAATATTACAGCCGTAAATCAGTTAGACATAAGCGGCACGTTTCGACGAATGCAGCCCAACTGAACCATATGAAGTAAATGCTCAATAATTCGAATGTGAAATTATAAGGTTTCGTGTAAAATGCAACATATTTCCCGGAACACAGCCGAAATCCCACGTGAAATATGCAATTTTTCAAGTAAAAACAATCAAGTTAAATCTCTATGCATTCGATAAAAAGCATATACATTCAATGTATGGTCTTTTCTCAAAAATGACATATTGTTCCATAAGCGTGCATTCCAAATTTTACAATGTTTAATACGTTTATTAAAGAACACATACACTTCAAAGCTATCTCCCGGTGGGTATTAACATTTTGCAAACACGTACGGCGTCAAAATCAATTTAAGTTAATCGAAACTAGCATAAAGTCAAGGCTTTATTTACCACCAATATGTTCACAATACATTCTTTATTTTTTTTTAAATTGCACACCTCTTTTTTTCTATCTCGTGGCCACGACTTACTATCTCGTGGCCGCGAGTTAGAAAAAGAGCAGTGCAAAACTAAATAAAAGAGGAGCGCAATTAAAAAAAATAGCGGTTCAGTAAATAAAGGAAGGGTGCATTAACAAAAGAGGAGAGAATTTTAGCTATCTTGAGATCCCGACTTAGCTAACTCGTGGCCACGAGTTAGTCAGCCAATCAAATTGTTCCACATGGTCGTCCATGGTGATCTTTATACAAATGGAAGTAATTATCAACAAAAGAGGATATAATTTTAGCTAGCTCGAGATCCCGACTTAGCTAACTCGTGGCCACGAGTTAGTTAGCCAATCAAATTGTTCCATATGGTCGTTCATGGTGATCTTTACACAAATGGAAGTAATCATCACAGTATAAGTCCGCTTTGGTCAGCTACATATAATATATATATATATATATATATATATATATATATATATATATATATATATATATATATATATATATATATATATATATATATATATATATATATATATATATATATAAGAAAAAGAAAAGCGACCCACCCAAGATTACCAAAAAAAGAAAGATGAAGGTATTTATTGTATGTTATTTTTCTTTGAATTGCAGTGATGAGAATCACTGATTGTAGTCCATTTTGTATACTTACCATTGTAATTTTCTGTGTAGCAGGATCGAGCCCATAGCTCGACATGTTCCAGACCAGGCCAGTGCTGAGGCCACGATAATAACCGGTCATAATATAATAACACATAGGACTACTGCCTTTGTCTCCATATATACATTATAACCAGAAACATTAACGTGCGCGCCCTCCCTAATACCAAATACTAGTACACTATTACCTCAAACTCAGCCCCTCTCTTCTTTCATCAAATAAATGATCTATCAAAACAAGTCTGACCCTTACAACACCACAGTACCATAAGACATTTAACGCAACAAAAAGAAAGAATATATATAGAAATTGTCTATGCCACCAACGAAATAGTCATATCGGCCCAATCAAACACACATAGTCCCTCTCATCTATCATCAAATACATGATCTTTCAAAATCTAGCCTGTCCTTCGCAACACCATTCAAACAATATACCAAAAAGCAACAGAGAGAGCCCACGTCACCACAAGATATGACACAAGGCAGCAGAATTATATATGTACCAATACTAACACTATGTACTAATATGTCTTTCGCGAGGGACGTTAAACGGGGGTGCAGTGTATCGGTGCTATACACCGGGCACTTAAAAGAACCAGGGGCGCCTCTGAAATCGGGGCGTTTCCTGTATCCTGCTCAAAACCCCACTAACACCTCTCTTGGGGCGGAGAGCACAACAACCACACATGGGTAAATGAAAACTAAAAGCAAGGCCATACACTATAATATTATGTGTTTAACAACATAATATCAAACATAAGTAAAAGCATAAAACATATGATATAACAACGGCAATCTTATATCATTTATTATAACTTTACCTATCCAATTATAATAGAAAATATAACGTAAATATAAAATAAATACAGCCCAGCTTGATACATGGTCTGGATGTTTGGCAGGCGGGTGGGAAAGAACGATGGTGACTCCGGGTGGGGCTTTGTGAAACTCCTTGGTCGGTTCTTGGCTGATCTGTTGTCGCGCGCATCAAGAGGGTGGTGCTTGTCTCGAGGGGTCGGGCCGGGGCCGTATGCGGGCGCGGGGTTCTGCGCTCTGGGAACTGCAACGAGATACAGCCCTTCACGACTGACCGACGGACGTAAATAACCGACAAACTCCTCCTCTTCCGCTCCAGACAAATGCACAACAATCACATACCACAGACTATACACAACAATCTACAGATCACCATCACGGGACCCGGAACACACATGAGTGGTGTGTGTGTGAGTGTTATATGTGTGTGTTCTGGGTCTTACTCTCCGGGTGATGATGGGATGTGGGTCGTGTTGAGTGTCTTGTACATTAGTAGTGTGCGGGACGCTCCGCGGGATCCACACCTCATCATCACCATACGGTAGAGGGAACATTAAGGTCTCATTGGCCAGCGTGCACTGAACTCTCTTAAAAATAAAAATCATTTGACGAATACCCGGGCGGACGGGGTAAATTTGACCTACTCTGGCTCAAAATTAACCTTTATCCCCTGAAAGGTCACAGGGGCAGGTCGGGCTACAAACACCTCGTGAAAAGGCCAGTAGGACCTGTAAATAAACTCTGATACACACACACACACACACACACACGCACGCACGCACGCACGCACGCACGCACGCACACACACACACACACACACACACACACACACATTTTGAGCAACGACATAAGCTGGTCGCAAAGCTACCAACTAAAAATAACACTTTCCTTGCGCCTCTTTATTCTTTTTCGTATTCCTTTTCCATTTGATATTTTGTTATAGTTAAAATACCGTTGATAAAAAATGGCGTTATCAAAATGTAAACCAAAGCACACACATTCTAAAACATCTACGGATAATCAAATGCTCTCACATACAAGCGGTTAGAAACATAGGTGCCTCCTATGTTTAAGGTACCTTTTCACATATTTTGGCATGTATTGAATTTTGTCATTAAATTCTTTATATTGATAAATGTAAACACTGAATCTAAAAAGCTCCAGTACAAAAACAAGAATAAAATTAAATTAAGAAAAAAAATAAACCCTCATCTGGGCTCGAACCATTGACCCATGGACGTTTGGAGTAAAAGTCGAATGCTTAGACTACCCGGCCATCTGTGCTAATACAATGAACGATGCTTTTTATACCTTATATAAGCAATCCTCGTAGTGTCACAAAATATAGCGAGAACAACAGAACTCTCACAATTATTCAATCGTTTCGCGTTTCAACGCTTTATACTTTTCAGGTTTTTAAATCGAAGATGCACTTAATGGACATTTAAGCGTATGGTTAATTCAGTATAACTGTTTCCTTATAAATATCATAACAACAACGAACATTTGCGAATTTACAATATTTTTAATAATTTTGTCAATTTGCCAAAACGCGAAAATGGTCCCTTTAAAATATCGTTGACGTATTTTAACCCACGACTTATACCCTGACAAAGCACATATCAAACGTTTTGCCCAATTTCCTTTTCGCAATAAACCCACAACCATGACAATACACTGGTCGCTTGTTTTTGGTCAAACGGAAGATGCGGACAATGAAGCAGAAAATAAATCTACTATTCCATCACGCCCAAACAATAAAAATGTTGTTGTTTTTAACTGTTAGTTGACATAAGAAAGAAAAAAAACATTAACACCTGTACCTATTTACGAAAAGAATGTTATCTGCCATCTATTTGCTGAACGCGTGGGTAGCCTCGTTTTTACTTTGGTACATCGCCCGGTCACGATCCGCCCAAGGGGTTTCCACTGGATGGCGCGGGGCGGCTTTATAAAGCTCCTTTGGACACCCTTTGTGCATTTCTCTGAAAGACGTCGGTACAAACGTATAAACAGAGGTGAGTTTGCTATAAACATTATGTTAAGCCATATCATAGATTTCTGCGGTGCAGGTCGAACTTGTTATATGATTGATTTTAAATGGACAATGCATAACATCACTTTTTAAGATATATATTTATTTAGCATTGTATAATTATATATCAGATCAGATGTTTTAATTCAGACGACTAACAGTAAGAAAAGAGTGTAAAGAGCTTCGGTTTTCAACACATATATTTAACCCATTTATGCCTAGTGGACTCTCTCATCCTTCAAAATTGTATCAATTTATTTCCAAAATTAGGGATGTCTAGTATATTCATTTCTATATTTAGAATATTTCTTACAGAAATTTCTTTAAGCAAACAGCACAGACCCTGATGAGACGCCGCATCATGCGGCGTCTCATCTGGGTCTACGCTGTTTGCAAAGGCCTTTTTTCTAGACGTTAGGCATAAATGGGTTAAAGTGATGAGTATCAAAACAACAAAGTAAAATAACGATACAAAATAACCTTGCATACAAATGTATATGCCCTTATGGGTTTTGTTTAGTTGACTTAAGCTAATGATAGCAGTTCATTCTACTTAGTATTCTTTGTTTTGTGACAGAATTTTTATGGAAGTGTAGAGCTATTTTTGTACTGTCAACCACAGGTGGTTAGCGTGTGGCTATGATATTAATTAGTGAAAACATCATTTTGAATGATAAATAATCATATTATAACGAAAAATTTACTTTTCTGGAAAAAAAATTCACTATCAAATATATATATATTTGATAGTTATTTTTTTTTCTGAAAAGTTAATTTTTCGTTATAATATGATTATTTATCATTCGAAATGATGTTTTCACTAATAAATATCATAGCCACACGCTAACCACCTGTGCTATCAACAGCGAATGACGAAAAAATAAAAGTTCTAAAATACCGTATTTTTTACAAGTATTGGTTTATATTGATTAAAATATCACGACTGGTATATTTCATTACTTGAAAAAAGTTCATATTTTCAGTATATTCGGTAATTTTTTTTACTGGGTATGTCTACCAGGTAACTACCAGTTAACTATAAATAACGCAAGTAGATTGATCATCATCGTCACGTGGTAAACCCAGGAATGCAAATTGTGAAAGCGTAGTGAATTGTATATATTATATATATATATATAATGATAAATCTACTTGCGTTATTTATAGTGTGTATATCGCTATGTCACCTATTTTCGCGATGTAATTTCGATTTCAAATCGCGAAATTTTATTACCGAATATACTGAAAATATGAACTTTTTTCTAGTAATGTAATATACCAGTCGTGATATTTTAATAAATATAAACTAATCATTGTAAAAATATACGGTATTTTAAAACTTTTCATTTTTCGTCAATTGCGGTTGACAGTCCCTTTGACAGCAGCAGCATTATCATGTGTTACTGAAACGTGTTGTCATACCAGTTGAAGTCACCATACAAATATTATAATAAATATTTGAGGAATTTTAGTGATTACACGTGGATTTTTCTTTACAGATGAAGTGGCTGGTTGCAGTGTTCGCCTGTATAATCTTGGCTGCAGAGGCTAGAGGAGTTAGTACAAATAATAATATCGTTATTCGAGCTGCGTCATGTGAAAATGGTTCTTATGCTATATGCGGTCAGCGTAGCTCCAGTCGCGTTGTCTGCTCAATGGCTACTATGTCCGCTTTAAGTCTAGCAAGGTTTCGTGGCCACATTAGCGGACATGGTAATTCCTGACCGGACTGGGCGAATGTGCAGTGTGATCTGGAGATAAGCTGGTGGCAGATGTTCATTTCCGCATGACGCGGCTCTGTACTAACAGCGATGCACTTATTATTTGCTTGGCGATATTTCCGGGACTTTAGCTTATGTATGTTCATATTTCCTCCTCACCGGTATGTAGGGTATTCTACTTGCACACATATAATTGTTGATATTTAACTATTAAATTTTAATTTTAATTGATTTACTGCACGTCGAACCTATCAAAGTGTATATATATATATTGTGTTGATCAAACCTGTAACGCTCATTCATGTAAAACTATATGTCATAATCATGTAAAAATATTAAACAATCCATGTCCATGCATGTCCTTCGTATAAAATATGATTTCTATCGTAAAAGTATTATAAATGTATTTCCATCGTAAAAAGTATAATTATTGTGTGCATAGAATACTGAAATCGTACGGTGCTAGCAGCTCTTGTCAGTACCTTTATTCAAAATCTACATGGTGTTATTAAATTAACAATATATTGTTTTCTAAGAACACACCTCTTATGTTCCTATTAATAACGTGGTAGCCTCCGACAACTGGGAACAGGGGAAATGGCCCGCCACCCGAGGATGAAAACAGGGGTCAGGGCCGTACATCAAGTGGACTTTCCGCCGCCAAAAACTTCTGTCGGGGGCTTGCAATAGGTACCATTGTCAACGCCAACGCTACTTTTGACGCAGTCTTCGCTTCTATTGACCCAGTTTGCGATGATCTGCTTGACTTCTTTGCTGCTAACGAACCCTTGGTAAGATCTATTTTATAGTTTGATTAATATCAGTACAAATTTAAAACCACTTATACATATATAGGGTATATGCACTATATATGTAAACGTTGGTTTTAAGCCAAACATAATCTGAAATAAACTCTAAATCTTTATGTGTACAATAACAACCATGGAAACAAAAACATGAACAAAAACAGTAATTTCTTTCAGCAAGAACAAGAAAAATAAAGCAATATTTTTTCGTGTTTTCAGCGCGAGCGCCGTACGCCAAGGGGTAGCCGCCCTGGCCCGTCAAGCGGTAGCCGCCCTACCCCGCAAAGCGGTAGCCGCCCTAGCCCGCCAAGCGGTAGCCGCCCTGGCCCGCCAAGCGCTGCTAGCATATTCCGCCGCACATGCGACCAGGTTGAAAGAATCCCGCTTGACGATGGGGTAAGTGCGGCTGATGTTTAATACACAATAATTGAGCCTTGCTCTGTAAAAAGGGAGATTCATGCATATGCGTATTGTCGTTCCAGATTCATGCATATGCGTATTGTCGTTCCAGATTCATGCATATGCGTATTGTCGTTCCAGATTCATGCATATGCGTATTGTCGTTCCAGATTTGCCTGTGCAGTCCGCTTTTATGGAATTCTTTGTTTAAACAAATTCTCTTCTTTAGTTTTACGGATCATTTTAATTTTCTGCAACTAAATCTATTCATACGACACACGAACACTATCTCAGATCCTAATAAAAAGACGAATGCTTCGGTTATTGTAGGAAAATATGTACGAAATATCTTCGTCACAATCGGCTCGGGGCGCTAATTAGTATTCGCTGTATTTTATGAAATTCGTCTTCAATGTATAATTTTTCTTGCCTATTTTGTGTAACATATTTTTTATCAATATATTACAATTTAAAAAATATAAAAAACGTATAGTCTCGCTTCAACGAACACCCACTCTTAAGTGGAAAGTGCGTCCCTGATTCGCATAATTATGCTTTTTTTGTAACATGAGATCATCCTTGATAATCAAACAATTTACCATAAGCAGATGCGTGAATTGAGGTAGAGCCACTTAATGATTTCCCGCGATTTCTTCGAAGATCGAAGAGCCATTTTATGCCCCCCTTCGAAGAAGAGGGGGTATATTGCTTTGCACATGTCGGTCTGTCGGTCGGTCAGTCGGTCGGTCCGTCCACCAGGTGGTTTCCGGATGATAACTCAAGAACGCTTGGGCCTAGGATCATGAAACTTCATAGGTACATTGATCATGACTCGCAGATGACCCCTATTGATTTTGAGGTCACTAGGTCAAAGGTCAAGGTCACGGTGACACGAAATAGTAAAATGGTTTCCGGATGATAACTCAAGAATGCTTAGGCCTAGGATCATGAAACTTGATAGGTAGATTGATCATGACTCGCAGATGACCCCTATTGATTTTCAGGTCACTAGGTCAAAGGTCAAGGTCACAGTGACCCGAAAAAGTAAAATGGTTTCCGGATGATAACTCAAGAACGCTTATGCCAAGGATCATGAAACTTCGTAGGTAGATTGATAATGGCTGGCAGATGACCCCTATTGATTTTCAGGCCACTAGGTCAAAGGTCAAGGTCACGGTGACCCGAAATAGTAAAATGGTTTCCGGATGATAACTGAAGATCGTTTATGCCTAGGATCATGAAACTTGATAGGTAGATTGATCATGACTCGCAGATAACCCCTATTGATTTTGAGGTCACTAGGTCAAAGGTCAAGGTCACGGTGACACGAAATAGTAAAATGGTCTCCGGATGATAACTCAAGAACGCTTATGGCTAGGATCATGAAACTTCAAAGGTACATTGATAATGACTGGCAGATGACCCCTATTGATGTTCAGGTCACTAGGTCAAAGAACAAGGTCACAGAGACAAAAAAACATATTCACACAATGGCTGTCACTACAACGGAGAGCCCATATGGGGGCATGCATGTTTTACCAACTGCCCTTGTTACCTCTTTACTTATGGATATCTAATTTAAGTAGATACTAATGTGAAGTTGTCGTTGCCCAGTGGTCAAGTCAATATGTTTGTAATTTGATTTATTATAGCACATAAGCTATGTTTATTGTTAAATAGTAGTCTGGTTTTCCAGCAATAACACAACAATTGCAATAACTACCTGTATATATCAAGCTTTGCATCGAAGTACAAAATTTTCATAGTTTCACTAGCGCCATGCGCTCGCGAAAATATCAAAAAGTAAACGGTAAATCTGTAATTTTCTTAGTATTTTTGCAGTATAAGTTTAAAATATTACTTAAATGATACTATTTTGAATTTTAGGACACTTTGTTTTAACCAACCCAATTTCTTCTTGGCTGAAACCACTTACATTTTATGGCGCACTTCCATAGATAACAAGATATATAAAAAAATTAATGTCTGTAAACGAATACTTATTTCATCTTGTTTAAACTTAAAACACCTTTACTGCATATGTACAAACCAACTGCATGCCCATATATTGAAAATCTGGATGAATTATGGAACTTTCATATACCCCAAGGGGCACAAATAATCTAGACAAATGCCGAGCGTGGGGGTGGTTTTGAAAAAATCAGTATATGTTTTTAAAAAGCATGGAAAGCCTACCTAAAATGTGCATTTAGTTCAGTGAAATGATGCTGATTAAGAAAATAATACATTAGATTATGTTTGGAAAGGTGTCCATTACAGTGGCTCTACCTTAAGTTGCATTCCCTTCCAGTGGAATTGCGCTGACAAACAACAGCAAAGTGATATTTACGTGATACATGGATATTAGTTTCTTATTTTAAACTGATACTTGTCATACACTTTGACACCGAACACAATTTACAAAACGCTTAATCAACTAGTTTTATTGATTTGTAAGACTCAAGTCTGCGCCGCAGTAACGCACATTTCTCCCCAAGCTCATTTTATTTCACTCAATGAAACAACACATTCTCACATCCCATGTCCTTGTCATTTCAGAACAAGGCCCAGGAGCTTATTGACATCCTCGTCCGCTTCAATGCAGTATGTGACGTTCTGGATTCTATCTAAACCGGCTGGAAGAACATACACCAGATATGAGCAAAGTTACTATTGAAATCCAACTTCCTTTATACTTTTTATTTAAGTGTTTTTTTTTAAATCAATAAAACTATCTTTCAATCATATTGCGTAATTGTCTGTTCATTCAAATATTCCATAGTCTTGCTAATCCCTATTAAATGTACTCTCTAGTCATCATGTAACCACTTCAGCAGACCAATAAAGAACTCCACATCAGCAGACCTATTATCAACTACATTTCAGCTGACCAATTTAGGGCTACATTTCAGCTGACCAATTTAGGGCTACATTTCAGCTGACCAATTTAGGGCTACATTTCAGCTGACCAATTTAGGGCTACATTTCAGCTGACCAATTTAGGGCTACAGTTGCAGCTAACCAATTTGGAACTCCATTGCAGCTGACCAATTTAGAACTCCGTTTCAACTGACGGATTAAAAATTCCATTTCAGCTGACTTATTAAGAATTCCATTTCACCTGACCAATCAAGAACACAGGTGGTAAGCGTGTGGCTATGATATTAATTGGTTAAAACATCATTTGCAATCAAACATTATCACTAACTGAAGATTTCATACTTGAATCGGATCAGATCGTAAACGAGTAGGTAATGCGAGTTGTGTATCGTGTTATTTCTTAAAATTTGACCTTTGAGTTTTGATTTTTTCCCCAGATAAGTTGATTTTTCGTTATAATTTGATTATTTTTTCATTCAAAATGATGTTTTTACTAATTAATATCATAGCCACACGCTAACCACCTGTGATTTAGAACTGTGCTTGGCTTTCCTAACTATATATCGGCAGTATACGATTGACGTTTGAAAGATATATGTATGCGCTGGTATATACTATTATGTGTAAGAAAAGTTCGATAACAATTACATACGATTGTGTGAAGATGATACATGATGAAAGAAAATTTACATCTTGAAGGAGACTGTATAAATGTTCACTCTAAACTTTTATGCACAAAAATATCTCACTTGACATGCATAACAATAATATGTTAAAGAGCAAAAATTAACGGTGAAAACATTTTCTTGAAGTTCAAATAAATTGGCAAGCTTAAATAATATTTGGTTATTTTCATCATTATCTATATGCTATTTCATTAATTACATACAAAAATATTGAAGCAAACAACAACATTTTTAACGCGGAATGATCGAAATTCAAAATAAGAGACATCGAGTTAAAGCTTATGAAACGTTATCTATGTTTGTGGGAATACAGGCGTCAACCTCATGGAATAAAGCTCAAAGAAATATGACATTAAATCGCATTGAGACGACATAGAGCCAGTGCAGCCAGTGAAAAGAAAACTAACAACGACAAATCAAATGAAATAATCTGACATACGAACCATATACCGTCAGTCAACCAGTTTAGAATAACCCTGCAAAAACGTTAATTCTATTGACCACAATAATTTCTTTCGCGGTTTAGTGTCAATGTGCAAAGATGTAAAAATAAAGGGTAAAACTTATTCTGTATAACAGGTTAGGCCAGTCGACGGCTTATGCAGTTTTCTGTCAAAAATAGCCAATTAAAGTTCACCCTTCGGAAAATTATTAAAAATCATTCAACATACAGAATAAGTGTTTCAAAACATTGTCATGGCATTTGTTTTCCATCGGAAAAAAGTTTATTTGAAAATAATAAAGCCTTCTTTATCCATATGCACATTTCAAAACGTAACTCAATCAGTTCCGGTTAACTTTTTGCTGCATTTATGCCCCCTGTAAGCACAATACAAAAGCTTTCTTGATAAAACTGTGTTAATTTATTCCTTTACCTAATGTTTACCGAGGACACTTATCATTTTGTTTTTATTGGGGCGTTATGGAAAATTAAATACAAATTAATCGGAACTGCTGATTATCCGGAACTGGTTGACAAACTGTAAGCTATTATTGTTAAATATAACGAGTATCATGTATGATAAATTCTTGCTGGTAAACGAGCAAGAAAAAAATGCCACATTACCGTTACGTGTTTTTACGGGATATATAACATGTTTCACATAATAAATATAAAGACCATACATGTAGCATATGCCATTCACTGATACAATTGAGCCTCGAACTCAGAAAACGGGTGTTAATGCATGTGCGTAAAGTGTCCTCCTAGATAGCATGTGAAGTCCGCCCTTCCACGTGACGCTACCTATAAGACTTGATAGACGAATCGCAGCAATCGCTGTCATTAGACAAGAGATCTCGGTAATTAAGATTTACATTTATAGCAGTATTTTAAACAAGCAACTCCGTTAAATCACAATAATGTACGCAAATATACCAAAGTCAGTCTTATTTAGAAGACGAGCAAAGAATTTAGAGATACTTTTTATATGGGCTAAATTCTTTGGAAATTTTGAAAATTCTCTCCAAATATTACCAATATAAAAGTAGCTTAATATTTGAGAGCGTCAACAAGTTGGACTAATATCAAAGTAAAGCCATGCGCATGTCTTACACGGTAAATACAGCCACAACGGTACAGTCATTACAACACAGCGTATACGTTGAGCGTCAGAAAACATATCCTTGCATTTTTGTCCCAGATATATTCAGCAAGTCGATCGGTGTTCTTCCCATCTGAAATAAACTTGACAGAAAATGTGAGCATTGGCCAAAGACGTAACATTGATAAAACACTGCGGATTATCACTTCTACTCACTTATTTATATTATCAATATTAAATCGACATGTTTACCAAGGTCAGGGTAAGAGATTTAGCACTGCTTCTTCGGCATCCTCGGGTATGCAGGTTACGTTAAATAATAGCAAACATAAAAGATGTTAAAAATGACTTAACTGAGATAAACTAAAAAAGAGTAATATTACAGAGATGGCGTTGGTTATACAATTTAATTGACACAACGTAAAGGTTATACAGCCTTCTAATCAGACGAAGTTTAAGTTTAATACTGTGAACATACAAGGTTGAGAGGCATGGTTCCGCATCAGCGATTTAGCTGTGCTGTATGATTTGGCCTATGTATAAACATACATACAGTATTGTGTTGTGCCAATGCACACGTTAAACTGATGGTTTTAAAACTGTATTTTTCAAAAGAAATTTCAAGAATTTTAAGCACAAAGATTACGGGCATAATCGAAATAGAGCCCAATGCGTATCTTTTTTGTTTTGTTTATTACTGTCTGCTAGTTATTCGTTCACAAGCATTAAATAGCGCTAAATGAGCTAGGTCACAGGTTCTACATGTTACGCCGTTCATTTATAAGCCTGGTTCGGGGAAAACTAGGTTTAATGCAGACTGCGTAAAGTGTCATTGCAGATAAGCCTGTGCAGTCCAGACAAGCTAATCAAGGACGACACAAAATTTTCGTTTAGAAGAGACTTCATTTAAACGAAAAATTCCGTAAATGCAGAAAGTGTGGTCCGCAAAGGCTTATCTCGGACGACACTACGCAATTGCATTAAGCCCAGTTTTCCAAAAACGAGGCTCAAATATCATCACTGAATTAGTGGCTTCACTTCAGTCATTGCAGGGTTGTAAAGTAGGTCGTGTTTATACAAAGTTAACTTAAAATTCACTTTTTTGCGGGAAATGTCATGTACAGATGGTACATTTAATACTTGAGTTCCTTACATTTAATACTTGAGTTCCTTAAATCTTCATAATACAATTTCTTTATTTCAATAAACGTCATATGTACCGTACAGAACTGTTTTGTCACGACGCGGTGCCATGCATCAACGCAAACGAGCAAGATCTACGAGAAACGTCACTACCGAATGCATGTGCACACCGTGAAAACGTTTCCTCGAGATGGCTAAACAGTCGATGCCGGTGCGAACCTTTTATTCTAAAATGGTTGGATTTTGGACCACGGAACTAGGGGACGGGATCAACGACATCGTTCATATTTGGGAATATGGTAAAATAAACCATGCACACGTACGTATATAATCGTTATTAAGTACAAAAGTAGTGGTATGCAGCGCCATGTGTCCACACTTTTTAAACTGCTTGTGTTTGTAATTACAAACTTGTGCACTGTAACGTAGGAATGTGTGATTTGTTACAAGATTGTTTAAATGAAAAGCAGTTTCAAAACGGCGATCTATTCATATGAGTGTCGCCCAAAGTTTAATGTCCGTGTCTGGTCGTTTGTGATGAAAGAAAATGCATTTTCACATGTATATGTGACAGATATCGTCCATTAATTCCAATTAACAACACTATACAATACAAGCATTTAATAAGCTATTGAACTAAGCAGAGGATACGTGAATTATCACCGCGCTGTCTGGTTCTAGGAAGCCTGGATGAACGGCGTCGCGTGCGCCAGGCCCTGGCGACCGACCGGCGTTGGCAGGACGACTTTATCGCCCACATCATGCCAATGTGTCTCATGCAGAGGAACAACGCCCTTCAATGCTTGCCAGGCACAGACGTCGTCTATCCGGAACCAGATTCGGGTATAAGTTCTCATGTGCGTTAAGTGTCGTCCATGTGCGGACTGCAAGGCTAATTTGGGACGACACTTTACGCAAAAGCAATCATTCTTATAAAATCTGGGACGACACTTAACTCACTGCCAGTCATCCTTAATCATGTAATGTTCCAGGCTATTCTACTACTTTTCACTGCCGAACTGCAACACTCTTAATTATGAAAAAAATACATAATGGAAATGGGTGGTACCGATGAGATGAGGGACGGTTAACAATTAAAACAGTATCATGTTCTTGTATGTAGCTAGTAGCAGAAAGTGTGCAGACATACTTTCTGAGGCAGTGCATCTTGGAATTGGATATCATCATCTTAACCCTTTGCATGCTGGGAAATTTGTCGTCTGCTAAAATGTCGTCTGCAGAATTTCTAAAATTAGCATTTTCTTCGATTTTTTTCAAAGAATACTATCAGAATAGCAAACAGTTTGGATCCTGATGAGACGCCACGTTCTGTGGCGTCTCATCTGGATCCAAACTGTTTGCAAAGGCCTTTAAAATTCGGTTCCCGCACTGAAAGGGTTAAAAATAGGGACATAACATTCCCATTATATACAATACAAGAAACTTTGATACCGGATGTTAGAATTTGTTCAATTGTATACTACATGAAATGTTCGTGACTATTTGTATGATGATACTATCCATTTCATACAATTATAATATGCTTTTATAAAAAGTCGAAGCATGTTTATGAACCGAAGTTCATGCATACAATGTGTACCGTATTCATGCGTGTATTTTATAGGGTCATATGAGCTGCAGGAAGTTAAATACAACCAGAACCTGGCCAAGGCTGCAGACTGTGTGAAGGGAATCAGCCGACCTGCGGCACAGTTGCTTGCATGCTGGAGTAATGTGCTCTCAAGGCAGAACCATGGTATGTCTGCACTAAATATAATATGTACTGGATATGAAAAGTTGTTCAAAATTGTAATAGCCAGCTTAATTAACAAGCTGTTCTTTTATCACATAAATATACCAGTTATAACAAGGAACATATATTTAAATTAATCGTAACAGCTACATTGGTATTATTGTGAATGACATGTAGATATGCTAATACTAAAGTTCCATAGAAAATACATATAGAGTTTTGAAAAACTTGTACAAACAAGATTTTTGTCACAGACAAAACAGCAGTCCTTTATGTTGGAATAAGAACAGTAACATTCACTTGGTTTAAGTACTCCATGGCAGGATGCAGAATATAGTTTTCAATCATTTCTGTAACCATAACATCCAAATTTTGTTCTGAAAAAAAAAAACAACAAACTAAGATAACATTTGTATTCCGCATATGGTAATCTTTCCACATACAGAGTTTCATCAACTTAGCTTAAGTACTTTTTGAGTTTTTACAGGGTTCAGATTTTTCAGACAAACATGGGCAAAAAATAGCTTCAATTTTCACCTTATAACCATCTATCCACTGACACTGACTTCCATCATACCAACTCAAGTACATTTTAGGTATTGCAGGATCCAGATTCTTTTTTTATGTCCCCCACTATAGTAGTGGGGGACATATTGTTTTTGCCGTGTCCCCCACTATAGTAGTGGGGGACATATTGTTTTTGCCCTATCTGTTGGTTGGTTGGTTGGTCTGTAACGGTTGGTTGGTCTGTTTGCGCCAACTTTAACATTTTGCAATAACTTTTGCTATATTGAATATAGCAACTTGATATTTGGCATGCATGTGTATCTCATGGAGCTGCACATTTTGAGAGGTGAAAGGTGAAGTTCAAGGTCATCCTTTAAGGTCAGAGGTCAAATATATTTGGCCAAAATCGCTCATTTTATGAATACTTTTGCAATATTGAAGATAGCAACTTGATATTTGGCATGCATGTGTATCTCGTGGAGCTGCACATATTGAGTGGTGAAAGGTCATGGTCAAGGTCATCCTTCAAGGTGAGAGGTCAAATATATGTGGCCCAAATCGCTTATTTTATGAATACTTTTGCAATATTGAAGATAGCAACTTGATATTTGGCATGCATGTGTATCTCATGGAGCTGCACATTTTGAGTGGTGAAAGGTTAAGGTAAAGGTCATCCTTCAAGGTCAGTGGTCAAATATATGTGGCCCAAACGCTTATTTTATGAATACTTTTGCAATATTGAAGATAGCAACTTGATATTTGGTATGCATGTGTATCTCATGGAGCTGCACATTTTGAGTGGTGAAAGGTCAAGGTCATCCTTCAAGGTCAAATATATGTGGCCCAAATCGCTTATTTTATGAATACTTTTGCAATATTGAAGATAGCAACTTGATATTTGGCATGCATGTGTATCTCATGGAGCTGCACATTTTGAGTGGTGAAAGGTCAAGGTCATCCTTCAAGGTCAAACGTCATATAGGGGGACATTGTGTTTCACAAACACATCTTGTTTCCAATTTATTATGTAACCATAGCTGCAACAATTTTTGTCTGACGAAAAACTGAAATATTGTGCATTTTACCAATATGGCCCTATTTCAACATACTGCGTTTCATCAATGTCACTTTTTGAGTAATTAAGATTCAAACAAACTGACCCGGGGTACACCAAAGTCCCCACATGTTACACAAGCAGAGTACTAAAATGTCAGTAGTTAAGGCAATCTCTAAAAATGTTACACCACAAATACTTATATATTTTGTCATATTTACTTGTTCAGCTTGTATTTAAGTTCAGAAAATATGTGTTGAATACGTTCACTTTTATGAATTGTCAACTGAGATATACAGAACATTCTATGACCAAACACAAAATCTTTGTTTGATACAAGCAAAGAAAGCAATAATATTTAAGCGTAGAAATTCTCGAAAAGTTGTTCACAGAAGTTTTGAGATGCGCAACACACCAAATTTGGCACAAGATTTTTCGGAATAAAAATAAATAAGCTGTTTAAAAATACAGGGGTTGATTTTAACTACCGGTTTAGACAATTTATCGGAATATAGGAATCAAAACAGCAAGTATTTGGCTGTTAAGTTTTGAGCAACTCTACCCTGAACTATTAACACCAATCTTTTTGTTTGTTTGTATATTTAATATTTTCCCATTTTTATTAATTATTCTGTCATCCTCCCTTTATTCAGTAAATACCGGTACTTACTTTTAAGTTTTCTAAATAAGCTGGTTTACCACTTATGTATAGGTTACTGGCAATAGCCTTACTTGAACAAGAGGCAGATACAATTTACTTCATAAGCAATGTCTACATATCATTCTCAGATTTGTAGTCCAGGCTCTTCCAACTTACCTTGCTAGCAAAGTCTAAATTTGTGAAGCAGAATAATAATAAAATAAATGCTTTGTCCGAAGCCATGGTGAAATGTACTCTCAAATTTGATCTCAACAAGAGACGTGTTAGTCAGAAACACAATGCCCCCTATTGCACCGCTTTGAATATATTTTTTTTTTGACCTTTGACCTTGAAGAATGACCTTGACCTTGAACTTCCACCACTCAAAATGTGCAGCTTCATGAGAACGCCGCTTTGAAATTTTTTATGCTCCCCCAAAAATTGTTTGGGGGGGGGGGGAGCATATAGTCGCCGCTTCGTCTGTCCGTCCGTCTGTGTGTCCGTCCGTCTGTGCACAATTTTTCTCAGCAACTAATGACCGGAATTCAATTAAACTTTATGGGAAGCTTCACTACCAAGAGGAGATGTGCATATTATCAGGCGGTTCTGGTCGGATGATTTTTCACAGAGTTATACCCTTTTGAAATTTTCCATTAACTGTACATGTTGTGCAATTCTTGTCTGGGCTATTTCTCAGCAACTAATGACCGGAATTCAATTAAACTTTATGGGAAGCTTCACTACCAAGAGATGTGCATATTATCAGCGGGTTCTGGTCGGATGATTTTTCACAGAGTTATGGCCCTTTGAAATTTTCCATTAACTGTACATATAGTGCAATTCTTGTCCGCGCTATTTCTCAGCAACTAATGAACGGAATTCAATTAAACTTTATGAGAAGCTTCACTTCCAAGTGGAGATGTGCATATTATCAGCCGGTTCTGGTCGGATGATTTTTCACAGAGTTATGGCCCTTTGAAATTTTCCATTTTTTGGGGGGAGCATATAGTCGCCGCTTCGTCTGTCCGTTCGTCCGTGCACAATTTTTGACCGGGCTATTTCTCAGCAACTAATGACCGGAATTCAATTAAACTTATGGGAAGCTTCACTACCAAAAGGAGATGTGCATATTATCAGCCGGTTCTGGTTAGAAGATTTTTCACAAAGTTATGGCCCTTTGAAATTTTCCATTAACTGTACATATAGTGCAATTATTGTCCGGGCTATTTCTCAGCAACTAATGACCGGAATTCAATTAAACTTTATGGGAAGCTTCACTACCAAGTGGAGATGTGCATATTATCAGACGGTTCTGGTCGGATGATTTTTCACAGAGTTATGGCCCTTTAAAATTTTCCATTGTACATATAGTGCAATTCTTGTCTGAGTTATTTCTCAGCAACTTATAACAGGAATTCAATGAAACTTTATGGGAAGCTTCACTACCAACAGGAGATGAGCATACCAGCCGGTTATGTTCGGATGATTTTTCACAGAGTTATGGCCTTTGAAATTTTCTATAAACTGAACATATAGTGCAATTCTTGTCCGGGCTTTTTCTCCCCAACTTCTGACTGGACTTCAATGAAGCTTTATGGGAAGCTTAACTACCTTGAGGAGATGCACATGTTATTAGTGGGGTCTGGTTAGATGATTTATTTAGAGAGTTATGGCCCTTTGAAATTTTTTTAGTTGCTTAACCATCCATCGTATTATTTTGCCCAAAGTTATGCCCCTCAAGACGTTTCCTTTTATCTAAATATATAGTGCAATATTGTGACAAAAAAACAACTTTGGGGAGCATCACCCGTCTCCGACGGTTTCTTGTGTTTTTTTTACCTTCAAGGATGACCTTGACCTTGAACTTCCATCACTCAAAATGTGCAGCTTCATGATAACGCCGCTTTGATTTTTTTTTACCTTGACCTTGAACTTCCACCGCTCAAAATGTGCAGCTTTACGAGATACACATGCATGCCAAATATCAAGTTGCTATCTTCAATATTGAAAAAGTTATGGCCAATGTTAAAGTTTTCGGACGGACAGACGCCATATATTTGACATTTGACCGTGAAGGATGACTTTGACCTTCACCTTTCACCACTCAAAATGTTCAGCTCCTTGAGATACACATGCATGCCAAATATAAAGTTGCTATCTTCAATAGTGAAAACGTTATGGCCAATGTTAAATTTTTGGACGGACGGACAGATGCCATATATTAGACATTTGACCTTAAAGAATGACCTTCACCTTTCACCACTCAAAATGTGCAGCTCCGTGAGATGCACATGCATGCCAAATATCAAGTTGCTATCTTCAATATTGAAAAAGTTATGGCCATTTAAGTTTTCGGACAGACGGACAGACTGACATACTGACAGACAGTTCAACTGCTATATGCCACCCTACCGGGGGCATAATAAAAAGTCAATTGCAGGGTAGGAATGTTTAAACTGTGCTATCTTGTTTAAAAGGATTGTTGCTCTGGCACCACAAAGAGTTGGACAATATATTGGACACACAATCGCCTGTTAAAGGTAAACATTTTAATATTGCAGTAATATTTAGTCTTGTATGGTTCATTACTTTTATACTCTAAATACAGAATTCATATCACTAGTGCATTAATTGTTGACACAGGGAAATATTGCTGCTATGTAATTGTGCATGCGAACACAAATGTTTTTGTTTTTTTTCCTTTTCAGAGATAGAAATTAAAAAGAGAAAACGCTTAACTCCACAGTCCTTCTCAGTAATGCGGTAATCTATAATTATGTACAAACACCAGGAGTAGCAGTCAGTGCAGGGCACTAATAACATCCTATGATCAGAGAAATAACTCAATACCATTGCGTGGAAGTTTCTTGTCACTGAATAAAACACTTAATGAAAATATAAATAAAACATGCATGCCCCCCATATGGGCTCTCCATTGTAGTGACAGCCATTGTGTGAATATGTTTTTTGTCACTGTGACCTTGACCTTTGACCTAGTGACCTGAAAATCAATAGGGGTCATTTGCGAGTCATGATAAATCTACCTATCAAGTTTCATGATCCTAGGAATAAGCGTTCTTCAGTTATCATCCGGAAACCATTCTAATATTTCGGGTCACCGTGAACTTGACCTTTGACCTAGTGACCTCAAAATCGATAGGGGTCATCTGCGAGTCATGATCAATGTACCTATGAAGTTTCATGATCCTAGGCATAAGCGTTCTTGAGTTATCATCCGGAAACCATTTTACTATTTTGGGTCACCATGACCTTGACCTTTGTCCTAGTGACCTCAAAAGTCATAGGGGTCATCTGCGAGTCATGATCAATGTACCTATGAAGTTTCATGATCGTAGCCATTAGCGTTCTTGAGTTATCATCCGGAAACCATTTTACTATTTCAGGTCACCGTGACCTTGACCTTTGATATAATGACCTGAAAATCAATAGGGGTCAACTGCGAGTCATGATCAATCTACCTATCAAGTTTCATGATCCTAGGCATAAGCGTTTTTGAGTTATCATCCGGAAACCATTTTACTATTTCAGGTCACCTTGACCTTTGACCTAGTGACCTGACAATCAATAGGGGTCATCTGCGAGTCATGATCAATGTACCTATGAAGTTTCATGATCCTAGGCCTAAGCGTTCTTGAGTTATCATCCGGAAACCATTTTACTATTTCGGGTCACCGTGACCTTGACCTTTGACCTAGTGATCTTAAAATCAAAAGGGGTCATCTGCGAGTCATGATCAATCTACCTATCAAGTTTCATGATCCTAGGCATAAGCGTTTTTGAGTTATCATCCGGAAACCATTTTACTATTTCAGGTCACCTTGACCTTTGACCTAGTGACCTGACAATCAATAGGGGTCATCTGCGAGTCATGATCAATGTACCTATGAAGTTTCATGATCCTAGGCCCAAGCGTTCTTGAGTTATCATCCGGAAACCACCTGGTGGACGGACAGACAGACCGACCGACAGACGGACATGTGCAAAGCAATATACCCCCTCTTCTTCGAAGAGGGGCATAAAAATCAATTTCATGTGTCTGTAATTTATATAACCTGTACGTACTGGCTCTCAGAAGGGCATGTTTTAGCGCAATAATGAACAAAAAAAGGAAGATCTTAAAAATAAGGTATAGATTTATATAAATTTAATGAATACTGTTTATTTATCATATACATGTATTAGGATCGAGAATATGATTGAATTAAATGTGCTGCTTTTGTCCATATTAAAAAGGGATTTAGAAGTAATGTAATATATAAAAATCTAGTAAATGAAAGGGAAAAAATTTCAGCTTAAGGAGGGGAAAACTTTAATATTTTTGAAGTGGAAACCACCTGTATTTGGCGGTTAATCAGTTACCGGTAATCAGAGGGGAGAAAAATCACTCGTATGAGCTTGATATTTTCAATTGTTAATTCCAGATAGGCAATAGCCCGTTTGAATCCTCTCTTTTATGTAGATATGTAACATTTGTTTTTGTTTTTTAAGGTTTAACATTCAAATAAAAGTGTGTATTTTCTATTGAATTGTACTTTTTGTTTTTTATGTATGTGTTTACACTAACCTTTCATTTAAAGAATGAATGCTGACTTCAAAATGCTGGGATTTTTTTTTAATTTGGTTAATTTTTAAGCATATTAATTTGAAGTGATAAAAAGTACACTTGAGCATATAATGCGCTTAAAAAATTCACTTCCAACACTTCAAAAAGTGTATCATTTGTAGGACTGAAAATGCACTCAAGTGTATTAATGCGCTTAAAAATTCACTTTTAATATTGTAAGGTGTATTATTTGTATGACCGGGAATGCACTCAAGTGTATTAATGCGCTTAAAAAATTCACTTTCAATTTTGTAAGGTGTATTATTTGTATCAGTGGAAATGCACTCAAGTGTATTAATGCGCTTACAAAAATTCACTTTGAATACTCAATGAAGTGTTTTATTTGTAAGTCTGGAAATGCACTCAAGTGTATTAATGCGCTTAAAAAATTCACTTTGAATACTCCATGAAGTGTATTATTTGTATGAGTTAAAATACACTCAAGTGTATTGATGCACTTGAAAGATTACTTAAGTTACTGATAAGTGTATTATTTGTATGACTGGAAATGCACTCAAGTGTATTAATGCGCTTAAATAATTTGCTTTTAATTCTGTAATGTGTATTATTTGAATGACTGGAAATGCACTCAAGTGTATTAATGCGCTTTAAAAAAATTACTTTGACCATGAAGTGTATTATTTGTATGTCTTTAAATACACTCAAGTGTATAAATGCACTTAAAAATAAACTTAAGCGCACTTATTATCATAATAAACGCACTTAAGTGTATTATTTCGTGGAAAAAAAATACACTTAAATGTATAAACACACTAGTAAAGTGTTTTTTTTAACAGATTAAAATGCACTTGTTAAGCAAAAAATACGGTGCCAATAACATACGCATTAAATGCGCATTTAGTGCACTTTTTCGAGAAGGGATCCCCATAATAATATGAATGTTCAAATATGTCATATTGTGAGCAATGTAATACAAAATGTGTTAAGCAAATAACGAATATCACTTGCTCTAATATCAAACATCAAAACTTGTGTTTATTGTATACCTAAAGCAAGAAAAAAAAACATTGAAGTTAATATTTGTTATTACAACAAAAATCAGAACAATCATTACCCGTTATTTGAACCTTGCTTAGGGTATTCAATGACGACACTTTCTGCCTAAACTGAACTTTTGTTAAGTTAAGATTAAACTTCCTTAAAACGAAAAATACCTTAATAGCGGAAAGTATTTCAACTGATTAGCCTCTGCGGACTGCATTTAGCCCCGTTTTTCCCAGTGCTACATGTGTAGATTTGAATAAACTGGTTGATGGTTCTGATTATTTGTTGTAATCTTGGACAACACTTCACGTACATGCATTACTTGGACAACACTTCACGTACATGCATTAAATTCATGTTGTCCAAGAGGGAGGCCTGATTGGTATACACCAGGAAACCCTTTAGCTGATGGGACTGAATATTGACATAATAAAAGATAATATGGGACAAGTCGATATTTCCGGACTTGTGAAAATACTTGTTGGTAAAACAATTGTATCGACTACACTTTGATGTTATTATTCTCAGAAAATAAAAAAATATTAGTATATTATTGTGTTTTGTATAAAACCAGCTGTCACCTTGGTTCATTGTGCAACTAATTGTTGAAGACTCCACCAGATGACCTTGTTTTTGTCCCCTCCTTACCCGGACATACTTGTATACATGGCCTTGATATGGTCAAAATAAATATTATATTCTGACCATGTCTAATAAAAAATTTAGTCATAAATATGGCTTCTAGCATGTAATAGTTTTTCTAAGATTTTGTCTGATAACACTATTTTTGGAAACCAATTTACCCTGATTCGAACTTGACCTTGCAGGGCCCTCATTTGGCCATTTTGGGGGCCCATTCCCCCCTTAAAATAGAATACTTTTTCCCCCTATTTCAGCTAAAAATCCCCCCCTCAAAAAAAAGAAAGAAAGTTTTTTTCTTTTACTTTTATACCTTAGTTGCCAGCTGGTATTGTGCTATTAACCTTTGATTTTATGTATATTTATGTAAATCACATTAAAATATAGCAATTTTAAGTGCTGAATGGTTGGTGAAAAGATCTTCTAAAATTCCCCTTTTTGCCCAAAACGACGCAAAATTTCCCCCTTTAAGGACCCCGGCCACAATCCCCCAAAGTGTAGCAAGGGCCATTCCTTGATAAATTGTCATAATTAAGGCATGAATGTGGCTAGAATGGTAACGTTTTTGTCCAGATTTTAAATGGTAATAAAGTTTATGGACACATATGACCAAGATTCAAACTTTGATAAATGTCAAGTTTTGTCAGGATGAGTATTCATACCAAGTTTCATCAAGATTGAACGAAAAATGCATTTTCTGTTTACAAGCTTAAAAGACATTGAACTAGCTAGACATCACATAGACTGATCACACAAGACTTACACAATGTACTCCAGAACGTGCCAGACGTTGGAAAAAAACACTTAAGTTTGAACAGGCCATCACATTTACAATCCTTTCATACTATATCCGCTCTTATTGGCCTGTTCATTGATGGGTAAAATAAGTTGTTTCTACCTACAGATTATCTGGGCTTGTCCTAGTTGTGTAGGTCCATATGACCCCTATAGCTCACCTTGAAGACTTCATGCTCAGGTGAGCTTACATATATACATGTATATCAATATATCTTTCACGCCAATAATGTGCAATCTAGATACAGTAATGCACAACTTGACAAGATTTGTGAATTAAATCCTCAAATAAGCTAAATATCCCCCACAATATATTAATAGACATCAATGATATTGGCATAGTATGTTGCCTTGTTTACACAAATTCAGGTTTTACAGCAGCCCTTTTAATATAAGGTTCTTACAAAACAATAAAAGTAAGACATCACTCTTGATTAAAATGTTTAATCAAATAATTTATTCAGACTAACATCCACGATGGGAATAAACTTCTATTTACAATTCAAATAACTTAAATAACGACATACGAGACATAATAATCCACCAACAAAACAAAAAACAATTGCATGTTCGACTCGTGATTTTTTAACAGATCACAATGAGGGTATCCAATCTTCAAAATAAAGAGTTCAAACGACTCACACCTATTCTGCATAAACGTGCATATTGAGGTTTAAAGAACACTGTTATCTGCTGTAAGACTATAAGTCTAACAAAATCATTACAACATGTGAGAATAGACAAACTGAACAAGGTGCTGAGACATCTCAGAAATCTTCTATGAGGTGGGAATGCATATGTTTAACTGTGTAATAGGCAACATGAAATTTGTTTTACACATACATGTACAACGTAATACACAAAGCAATGGCAGTGAGCTATTTAACCAATAAGAGGGCCTTTTTCAGGTCCAAAGTCTCTCACCTGAGATACAAATGGACTGAACTGTACTGTGCAGCCCAAGAAATCATAAGAACTGACAAAGATTCATGTAGTGTGAGCTGTACATGTATCTTTTTATATATCTATTTTAAGATTGCTAACAAGGTTTTACTATAGTAAAGCCATATAAGGATAAATTCCCTGCCCCCTGGCGGCCATGTTTTTCAACAGACCTAAACCATTTTCAAACTCATCCAAAAATTCATGAAAACAAATGTTCTGACCAAGTTTCATGAATATTGGATAATAAATGTGACCTTTAGAGTGGAAACAAGTTTTTACTACAACCATATAAGGAAAAATGCCCCGCCTCCTGGCGACCATGTTTTTCAACTAGACTAAGAGGGAACCATTTTCAAACTAGTCCAAGATATAATTGCAAACAAGCGATGTGTTTGTGAAACACTATGTCCCCATATCGTCGCTGTCGTTCTCAAACCTCGTAGCTCCAAAATTTTCAAAATATTTTTTCGTCTTTTCCGAATATATTAAGTCTGGTGCGTGTTTTGTGCTATATCTCGTAGCTTTACGCCAATCAGAGCCCTTGAAAAAGCCACGTGACAAAATGTTGTAGAATGATTGTTGGCTTTTTTCCCGGCGAAAAGTCGTAGCAACGCCATTTCACCTGTAGGTACGTCGTTTCGTTTGGACAAATTTGACAAAAACGGTTTTATAAAAGTTTTTATTTGCAACTACGAGGTTTCCTATCAGGACGAATTGTCGTACCTCATAAAAATGACAAAACTGTGGTGACAAAATATCAGAGCTACCATGTCTGACTGTCAGTATGACTTATCAGTACGGCATACGCGTCTATGGCTTATACCGTATTTTGCAGCTTCATTTGTTTGGTATTTTTACAGAATTTCAATTTCTAAAACATCGTTATAAAAAAATGAGACGGTTTTTTCTCTCTCCTGAAAAGTTGGCATTTTGTAGCTACGAGGTTTGAGAACGACAGCGACGATATATGATGTATGACCTTGAAGGATGACCTTGACCTTTCACCGCTCAAAATGTGCAGCTTCATGAGATACACATGCATGCCAAATATCAAGTTGCTATCTTCAATACTGCAAAAGTATTCATAAAATGAGCGATTTTGGCCACATATATTTGACCTCTGACCTTGAAGGATGACCTTTCACCACTCAAAATGTGCAACTCCATGAGATACTCATGCATGCCAAATATCAAGTAGCTATCTTGAATATTGAAAAAGTTATTGCAAATGTTAAAGTTGGAACAAACAGACAGACCAACTGACAGGGCGTAAACAATATGTCCCCCACAATAGTGGTGGGGGACATAAACAATCTTCCAGTGTTCGAAATTCGCACTAGCCCGATAGCTCGGGGCTAGTTGATCTCGTTTTGGGCTACTGAATTTCCCTAGGTACTAGCCCGATTGGGCTAGTGATTTTTCCAACTTTTGAAAATGTAATATTCTTAAAAATATTATCATGATTACTTTCATCCATTGTTAGAACCATATCTAGCGTTTATTTAGCGTCATATCGCGCTTCCTCACCTTCCCGAGTATGTTGACATGGCGAGAGTTTGACTACTTTTTTGATACCATGCGTTTAAAATGCGTATCTACCCAGGTTGTTCAATATGCTGTACTTTCAGAAAACCGGGGTTCAAACAAAAAGCCTATTTTATTGCACGTGCAAAAGACGTATCTTGATATATTTTCGGGCAGTCGTTTCCGGACACGGTATTATCTGTCGATTTTAATTCATTTTCGACGTTCTTGATAAAAAAAATACATAGAATGATGAATACACATGCGGTGTTACGGATGGTGGGGTTGATAATTTTTCACATAGTACTCACCAGAATTGGACCTAGAAAGACTATAAAAAAGAACAATTAGCAAGGGGGAGGGTACCCTCTATTCGCTTTATCATACAGCATCAGACTCTTGGCTTATTTTTTCGGAATTTAATTTGGGACAATTGACACCAAAACTAATTCACAGACTGGATATAAACCTTTGCATCTTGACTGCATGTTAGGTATTGATTGATGAGTTCCTCCATACATAAATATTATAAACCTATTGTGTAATTTAAATATTATAATAACATTTCCAGTTAATTGGGATGAACTGTTATTTGTAATCCTTATCAATTACACCATGCCTGCAATAAAAACTATCCAGAACTGTCAAAAATATAAACTTCCTTTAAAAACTTGTGATAAACAGTTCGGGCTAGTAAACTTTGGTTCCGGCTAGTGAACAATTCCATCTGGTAGCCCGAACGGACTAGTGGTTTCATAAGTGAAATTCGCACACTGATCTTTTGACCAAGTTTCATGAAGATTGGGCAATAAATGTGGCCTCTAGAGCGTCCACAAGGGTTTATTATAGCCATATAAGGCAAAATGCCCCGACCCTGGTGGCAATGTTTTTCAACCAACCTAAACCATTTTCGAACTCATACAAGATAACATTGGCACAAATCTTCTGACCAAATTTCATTAAGATTGGACAATAACTGTGGCTTCTAGAGTTTTAACAAGGCAAATGTTGATGCAGCACGACAGACAAAAGGGGATCACAAAAGCTCAGCATGAGCACATAGTGCTTAAGTGAGCTAAAAACAAAATATAAGTTCAATGAAAGATCATCATCAAACTGGAATATTATATTACAATCATTAAATATCTACTTAAATGTTGTACATAAGTGTTAGATCTGTTTCAAGAATATCCACATCAACAGAAGCAACAGTAAACAAGAGTTACACGACATATATCATAGACCCTGATTTCAGCTTACTGTTGAAGAGAATATAATGTGCGTGTTTGAAGTAACATATCTATTGATCCTTTCAAATTCGTATGTGTTTCTGACAGACCAAAAAAGCTTTAATTGCTAAGTTCAAGGAATTTTTAAACATTATATTATCATCATATTACTTAAAATCGAAATATTGAAATTGATTGCCCTTTCAATGCCAAAAGCACTCTTTATAACCACATATAGTTAGGATCAATTGAAAATAAAATGAACATTGCACTGCTATTCAGGTAATTTCTTATAAATCAAAGGCTATAATTTTGCATTTCCTGGGTCCATTTATCTGATAACTGAACTTGCCTACTGAGGATAAATGACCGCTAATTTTCATAAAGTCTGGTGTAGTATTGATTAAAACTTCTTAAATAAAGATCATAACCAGCTTAAAATACCCATTATTGAAAATCAAGAACCGCATTTCTACCTTTTCGTTGACAATATGAATATAAATTGCACTTTGCTTTGATTTAATTTTACGACTTACAACACGAACACTGGTAAAAATCTGATGAAAAAAGGAGAGCAGAAATGTGCACTAAACGAGTTTTTGATTGTTCAAAGGCAATGCTTCACAGTTCCATGAATGGTTTTGGCTTATAATTGAAAGTGACTTAGATATATGCAGTGTTTTTTGTTCTTTCAAATTAGGGGACGGTATATGGACCAATGGAAAATATATATCACAAATTGGACCTGTAAATTTCCAATTGAAGGTTTCCAAAAAAATAATAAGATCTTAAAATTTAGTTCATCTCCCGTCCAGCTTTATAAGTTGAATCTAAGAAAATATTATATTGAAAACACCATTTATTCTCAATTTTCAAGTATTTGTTAGCAAAACAAAAACAATACTAACAAGTGATATCCCAAATTTAGGTAAAACGCAGCAATGTTTCCCAATCCAAAGTTACCCAGCCCCATTCCCAAAAAGGTGAAAAACAACACTGATATGTCAGGCCAATATTTTTTATGAAGTGTTATGAGAGTGGGAAGAAAGTTAAGTTACCTACTTTCTGATAGACATTAGCAACACACTATACCATACCATCTTTGATGAGGGGCATTACACAACAAAGCCTATGTCTACTTATCATGAACTAAGGAATGTTTAATGAGTCTATCATGCCGAGTGAACTTTTTCGGACAGATGGGACACTCAAATGGCTTTTCTCCTGTGTGATCGTAACTGTGTCTCTTCAAGTGTTCAGCTCTCATGTAACTCTTTCCACACTCCATGCATTCGTACGGCCGATCATTCGTGTGACGACGGTAATGGCGAATGAGATGCTCACGTCGTCTGTAACTTGAACCACAGATGTCACAACCAAACGCACGTTCTTCCGTGTGAATCTTCGTGTGAGCCCTCACCTTGTCTCTTGTTTTAAACTGCTTTTCGCAGTATTCACATTGATAAATAATGTTTGTGCTCTCTACAGCGTCTTTGCGTTTTCGCCCTCGTTTTGATTTCGTTACAGAAATAGGCTCGTATTCTTCCTTATTGTCATCGTCATCATCATCCTCAGCGTCATCCAGATAGACCCTACTGGCCAATTGGCGATGCTTAGCTTTAGTTAATGTCAACCTGATTCTTGGCTTCTTGCGCTTTTTGCCATCTTTTCTTTGCTTTAAACCTTTACCTTTCAAAGTGTAACCTACATCCTTTGAAGCTTTCTTTATCTGCTCTATGTCTTCCTCAATACCGTCTGTCCGATATTTTGGTTTCCGTCCGCGTCTCCCTGAGGGACTCACCTCCACTTCACAGGTGCCTATTTCTATTTCAGATGCAATGTCTTGATTCTTGATGGTTTCAGACGCTGCTAGAATGGCTTCAACAGATCTTTTAGCGCTGGGTGACTTTTTGTCCAACTCATAATCAGTCTCTACACTCCTGAACGTTATTTCCCCAGTGTTGGGATGATACACACTCACCTGGTCTCCATATCCGTGCTTCATCCTGTACAAGTCATCCACAGGGTACAACCGAAGATCATCATATTCCATGCCAATTGTTCTCGAAGATGGCTTTAGAGTAAACCTAGAACTGCCGGGAGATTTTGTTGGCGTGCTTATCAGTCTGTCTCGATCAACAGACCCGTACAATGAATCACTTACTGGAATTTTGCTTTGTAAGTACATGGCAGTCAAAGGCTTGCTCCTCACAATTTCTTCGTCCTCCAAACTAGTGGAAGTCGTTAAGACTTCTTGTTCCACAGCTTCTTCAATAACCAGTCCGCCATCACTTGCACCCTCAGTGTGTATTCCATTCTCCACTGGGACATAGTTGTTCTTAGATACACCAAGCTCCAGGGGCCTGGCTCTCGATAAAATTGGAACAGAAGATGATATATAATCGTGATGTGAAATGCTCTGACTCAATCGATCCAACCGATCCGGTACCAGATCTTCTGAGAGCTCCTCCGTTTTAATTTCATGATAGCTGTACATCCCGGCAGCAATCTTATCATTAACGTCGGTGTCCGAATCATCGTCCGTGCTCTGGATGCCCGAGTTTCGAGTGATGATCACGTGGTTGTGGGACAGAGAGGAGGCATCTATGATGACCTGTTCCATGGCAATAGGGGTGCTGTACGCGGTATGAGATGGGTCTATGGAGATGATACTGCTTCCGTCACTTGTCTGAAATGTTAAAAAAACAACACTTGCTTAGTTAAATCCCTTTTTGACCATATTTTATAAAAATGTGGTGTGTATCAGAGACATTGATGTTTGTGTGAAGAACCAGTATAGGGTTGCTATCGGAAGAATCCTGGTAATGCTCATAACAGGGAATGAAAACCAGAATCCAGTACAGGCCTTAAAAGTATCTATAAATTGTGTAGATGTTTAATAGATCTCGACACTTTCAAAATATACCTTATTTTTTTAGTAATTAATGATCATTAACAGATAAAGCTAAAAAAGGCCTTACACTTTGCAACACAATACAAAAATCTAGGAACGCTGCAAAAAACACGCATGAAATCTACAAACACAACAATAAATTTCAAAAAACAACAGAGAACAAGGGACAAAATTGTCACAAAACCAGGTTTTCATTGTGAAAAAAAAATCTGTATAGGGAGAAAACTCAAACTGAACTTTTGAAATGAACAAACAAAATTAACCCCCTTTGTAAGTTTGTTTAAAAAAAAAAAAATCTATTTTTAGTCGTGGCAACCTTGACATTGGAGATATTGACGTGATTCTTTCGTGCGACACACCGTACCATGATGGTGAACAAATGTGCCAAATGATTTTAAAATCTCACAATGAATGACATAGTTATGGCCAGGACAAGCTCATTTATGGCCATTTTTGACCTTTGAACTCAGTGTGACCTTGACCTTGGAGATATCGACGTAATTATTTCGCGCGACACACCGTCCAATGATGGTGAACAAATGTGCCAAATGATTTTAAAATCTGACAATGAACGACATAGTCATGGCCTGGACAAGCTTGTTCCCCCAGCCCGCCAGCCAGCCCGCCAGCCAGCCAGCCAGCCCGCCCGCATTCGCCAATCTAATAACCAGTTTTTTCCTTCGGAAAACCTGGTTAAAAATAAGCAATAAAACAAAAAAGAAAAAAACTATAAGAGAAATATCATTTTACAGTTCTTACATTTTTGATGTTGAATAACTGCAATCAACAAAAATTTTAACTATTTTATAACACACACAATTGCAAACATTAAACGTACAAGATGTGTCCAGTGATATTAACCTGAACAACAGTCTGGATTCCCATGACTGTGTAGACTGTTTGCAAAGGCCTTTAAAAATTCGGTTCCCGCACTGAAAGGGTTAAGATTTATGAAGACAGGCTTACTACATTTTAAAATAATAACAGTAAAATTTGGGCTTGTTTGCAAAAGTTCTTTTTATTTTGATGACTGTCATGGTTTCCTCCCTTATCACAATCTGGACAGTGCATGGAAAAAACATGCCCATAACTGTGTCGATTCTAAATGTCAATATATAATTCATTCATTGTCTATATCAGGTGAATTTTTAAAAAATTGTCCTGTAATCATAGGACTTTAAATTATGATATTTACTTTTTTTAGCATAATAAATTTACCCATTATAAACTAAACTAAAATAAACATCACCTGAATTGTGTTTCCATAAATGTGACCTGTGACTAGCCGTAACTGCTGCATGTTCACTTCACCCAAGACCGACACCCCTTCCACCCCGTCTACCTCCATACCTAGAACACAAACAACACTCACTCAAATAAACCATGATTGATTAGTTAAACAACAACAGATGACAGTTATAAACAACAAATGTGATTAAAGTATCAAACCCATTAACCCTTTGCATGCTGGGAAATTTGTCGTCTGCTATTATGTCGTCTGCTGAATTTCTAAAATTAGCATTTTCTTCAATTTTTTTTCAAAGAATACTATCAGAATTGCAAACAGTTTGGATCCTGATGAGACGCCACGTTCTGTGGCGTCTCATCTGGATCCAAACTGTTTGCAAAGGCCTTTAAAATTCGGTTCCCGCACTGAAAGGGTTAAAACAAATGGAATTTCAATTCATGTGTAACAACAAATATCTTTAAAAAGTTATTCTTTTTTAATTGCAAACATGAGAGTTCAAAATAGACAATTTTATATAATTGCAAATAGTTAAATTTATAACAAAAACTGGATCAACGCGCATTACGTGTTTATCTTTAATGTTTACCATCCCTGTCTTTATCTACTACATAAAGAAAATATTTGTCATGCACTTGTGCCATTGGAAATGAAAGTCAATCAAGTGTGGTTAAGATAATAAAATGATTTATCTTAAAAGCCCATAAACACTCAAAATCAATTAAACAAATATTTTGTACAATATTTTGAAAAATAAAGTTTACATATACATGTTAAACATCAGTGTTCCTTATAGCAATAGCTAAAATTTCAACGCTGAATGTACATGTAGTCTGGTAACATAGATTTAACGCAATACAAAATACTGGTTTTTATTTTTGTTCATGTGTGACAATACAGTGCTCCAGCTAGGCCTAAATCGATTTTTTTCTTTTACATATGATAATTCATAAATCTCTTATTACATTGTAATTAGTTTAATCCTCATTGTAGACATTATATTTGAATGGTTTAATAATAATGGGAATAATACAATTATTTATAACATATAAATTAACATGCAATAGGAAGCATTCCAGAAACACCAGCGCGCTCGAACTTGCACTTTTCACAAAATACTGCGCGTCGAAAGTGCCCTTTTGACAAAATACTGCGCGTTGAAAGTGCCCTTTTGACAAAAAAAGCCCCCCTGCCCTTTTCAAATCCTAGCTGGAGCACTGACAATATATAACACGTGCATTTCCGACGATACTATCCAAACATTTACGAGAGAACGCAAGATTAACTTCGGGCAGCGTCGGAAGCACCACACTGTTTTCATTAATACATTTGTAGGTTGATTTTGAGTATTTATGTGACTTAAAGACAATGCCATTTTGGAAGTTTTTTCTCACAATCCACAGTGGTTTTTGGCGCCAGATTTTTATTCAATTCTTTCTCTAAGTTGGTTTTATTTATATCTTGAATACTGTGTTATCATCATATGGAGTTTATCCACAGTCCATTCTGTCTTCCCCTGGCAACTCGCTGACCCTAAAATTCTGTGCGATGGAATTAAATAAGTAATTGTAACTGGGTCAAAATTTGTGTTTATGTGTGGTAGAAAAAAACAGACATTAGTCGGGACTTTTCTTTACTGAAAAAAAAGTTAAATTTTATACTTATTCAAATGGATGCAGTGATGCGGCTAATTTCTTGAGAATTTCTCTCAGAAAGTCAGATTAGTTGCAATAATTCAACTCTCAGCCCAAAGGGTTTCTGAGAGTTGCAATGCACTGTCTATTGTCCAAAGGTGCAAAATTGTATCACCACTGCAAAGGCTAAAGAACACTGCTAGTGCTACCGCAAAAACTTATCAACGTTTACCTGTTTTAAGCACAAACTCATGCAAATGGAACCATTAAAGCAAGAAATAATTGCCTTTTTATTTACTATGCAGTTTTTTTTCTGCTATGTAAAAAAAGCTGTACAACGGACCCGATCCCAAAGCAAACGCACCCGATCCCGAACCGAAATTATAAAAAAAATCCCAAGTTCAATTTATTTTAAGAAGTGCCTTATCACTTTTGATTTTTAGACTCTTTATCTCAATGTTATTTTGTAAAAACAGCCTACAAAATATATTGTTAGTTATATGATTTTTACTGGGCTATAGATAACTTTTGGGGTATATTGAGTAATTCACCCCCTGTTTTTGACAACGATAGGGTTTTTGTAAATTCAATAGTTTTAGCAAAAATTGTCACCCCCTACTTTTGAGCTTAATTGGGTTTTTCACCCACACTTTTCATACTCAATTGGGTAATTTAGTCCAGGGAATGACATATTTAACATAATAAAAATCTACTAAGGTCACTATATTATTTATACAAATGGAATTCAAAAAGATACCTGTACATTACAACAAACAATAACTGAATTTCTGATCAAAACTCATTCATTTTTGCGTTGAATAAGACCGAGTTCGTGAAAATCGCTGCACAATTGATGAAGTTATGGCTGTTCAAAGCGATGCACCCCGTTTTCGGGTCATTTTGAGTTGAATACCTTGCAAATGAAATTAGAAATCGGACAGGTCTACGAATAATTGCAATACTACCCCAAAGATTCATAACCGCTGGAAAGAATGCCTTCTTTTCTTCATAGGACGGCATATAAACAAGCAAATTCGTTGAATTGATATCCCCCGCCAATATGCTTCTGGACACAAAAGCGTTACATTTGACACTCAAAAAAGCATTTTTTCAAGATACAAAGGGCCATAACTCCTTTATTATCCAATGGTGTACAATGCCATTTGGCATGCATCATCCTCTTATCCATATATATACTCATACCAAGTTTCAATGAAATCCGCCAAAGCACTTCCAAGATATGGCTCCGGACACAAAAAAGCATTTTTCCAAGATACATAAGGCCATAACGCTGTTATTAACAGATAAAGTACAATGCCATTAGGCATGCATCATCCTCTTATACATATATATATACTCATACCAAGTTTCATTGAAATCCGCCAAAGCACTTCAAAGATATGGCTCCAGACACAAAAAAGCATTTGTCTATAAAAGGCCACAACTCTGTAATTAACAGATGGTGTACAATGCCATTAGGCATGCATCATCCTCCTATCCATATATTATATACTCATACCAAGTTTCATTGAAATCCGCCAAGCACTTCAAAGATATGGCTCCGGACACAAAAGTGCCGGACGGACAGAAAGACAGACGGACGGACAACGCCAAAACAATATCCCTCCGCGTGATAACTATGTGGTACACTTTTGTACGGAAAATAACCAGTCTAAAAATTCGCCCGGTGGATTTCAGAATTGCGTTTCGTGATGCAAGGTTTTTTACGGGAATTACGTTATTAAATTTGTGTTTGCGTTTTTGTACGCTTTATTTTGAATTTAATTACGTTTTTGGTTATTTTAATTGCGTAATAACGCAAGTACGCTTGTTATCCATAGCCCTGTTTTTATCCAAAATGGCCAAGAAAACACCTGTTGTGTCAATTTTTGTTGATAAATTATTTTTTTTTAATCCCACAATGGTCCTTTTTGTCAATAAAAATTCCCAAAACTGCCACTTTTAAAAAATCCAATTTAAACAGACTCCTTTTCCAAAAATGGCTGGAAAAAACCCTGCTTTGTTATTCTTTCGTACGCTTTATCAACCTTATTGGGAACTGTTGTTCTGATGCTGACAAAAAGGTTGCAGTACAGCAATCTTTTGCATACAGGGCTTGCACTAAGAAATAAATTTTGGAAGTCCTGACTTCCTGCCCTTTACTTATGGAAGTCCCACTCAAAAATGTTGGAAGTCCAAACAACTTTAATGTTGATGTTTAGGGAATGTCAACTCCGTAAATGATCACAAACTCTTCCCATCCATTTTGGGTCATTGTACATCTGTGAAAGTAACTAGATATATCTTACAACAAGGCGGAGACTACCCTAGGCTTTAAAAATAGGGAGAAGTTTGGAAAATCAGGGTATAAGTTTGTGCAAACAATATCGACTTAAAAAACAAAACATGTTAATTTCAAAACTTATATTATTTCTATCATTTTACTATGTTCATTTGTAAAAACAATAAATTCTCATTAAAACATTTTCATCACATATTTATTGTCATTTTATTATCCTCATCCCTATGACTGCATTTGCAACAAAACACAATCTTAATGAATGGTCATGATGGAGCATCTAGTATATCAATTCCTGTTTATCCGAATACTATATATGTCCGAAATATGTACACTTAATAAATGCCTTTATAATACCAGTTTAACTTTAATAATCCAAACTTTCCTTGTTGTTATTTGGTTTAACAAACCTTATCAAATATTTGTTAAATTCATTTAATGTTTTCTCCATTATTGAACCAACATTACTTGTAATTTGAATAGCCAGCTTTGAACTGAACGCGGGTTGAATGTTACAATAGGTCAGCCATTTGCAATGTCGAAGGTCATGACGTAGCAATTTAATTCTACTCTGATAATTTATAGCTAATCCAGGAAATGTGTTTTCTGAATGTTTCTGACTAGTTAAATGACTTGTTAGTATAGAAAATGAACTTTGATTCCAGATTATATAAGATGGTTATTACTCGTAATTATCGGTGGATTAACAAGCTGAGAAAACTCGCGGGGCCTAATACGGTAGTGAATCTACGTAATTAATTAAACTTTGATCAATTTTGTTTTTCTTTAATTATTTTTGCCGTCTTTCTTTTACCGTGCCGTCTGCCCCAAACCAGCAATTATCTCCTAATCATTAGACAGCATATGTCACGCGCAGAGGCACGAGTGTGTTGTAAAAGCAACCAATTTTAAGCGACTGCTTTGTCACGGTCAATTTGCGATCCGCGCGGGGGGTAAATTGTGTAACCATTAGATAAACAACACACAATTAACTTGCTAATCACCTGCGGGCGGTTGCAAATATAAGGAGGCGGAGTTTAGACTGATCGAGACGTGTGCAAAACACATCGAGTCGGCAGAAAGCAGTGTTGATTGAAGTGTTATTTTAATCGACAGCTTATGTCACGGGTTGCTATTTTCGGCGTATGAACAATTTTAAGGAAGTAAAGTGGACGTCATGTTTTTTTTTATCGGCGTATGGAAACAATTATCGGGCGTAATATACGGCCGTACGCCGCTTAGTGCAAGCCCTGTGCACATTGTGATATTTGATTAGCCCTCAGTTGACAACGATGTCAAACAGTCGTTATTTGTATACACTGTTTGAAATTTCAAAATGAAAATGCCAGAAAGAAAAGTGTACTAAAATATGGTCGTGTTTTTTAGGGTTCATGCAAAGGATAACGTCCGTAGGCTGTCATCCAGGTGAATTTTAAACGTCTGTTTAGTGATGCTCACATAATCTGTGAGCAAAACTGCGATTGTGTTCATGAACAGTTGCATATGTACTCCCAGAGCTGCTATAGCAAAAATTATCAAAGGCTCTGGGAGTACGTTTATATGGACTTACAGTCAGATCAGTCAATTACATATTAAGATTCATTCATAATTCAGTGATTTCTCCTAAACATTTTGAAAGCTGTAAATTAAGGTCATTTATGGTGAAAGCTTGGTTACCCTGCAAAATGTTTTATTCTATAATTTTGGGGGAAGTTGGACCAACCTAGTGACAATGGGTATTCGTGACGATCAAGTGGAGAATTCCAAATATGCGAAAAAACGTGAAATCATCCTTTGACGGTCTAATTATAAAACATAGCATAATTTTGACAAATATCTATCCATATGCAAGATATAAACAAGCTTGCTATTCCAAAAACAATGCATTTACATCAAACTTTGTTTTCCACACTCCACCCACTGACAAATTCAAGATGGCGGGTGGGGTGAGGTGGCGAAAATGGATAAAACGTGGATGAAAAAACGATTTCAACTAAATTTACTTAATGATAACATTGTTCCCGTGTCAAAAGTAAAATTACCTTTAGTAAAAGAAACTGTCAGTCGATAATATATTCTTATAACTGGACAGTTAGTGAAATAAATATTTAACTTCGCATCCGTCGCTTCGATAGGGTTGTAGTTACAGAAACGAAGATTCTGATTGAACAAAATGGACATCCACAAAAACCAAGCCTTAGTGTTTTAATGTAGGCTAATTCCTACTCATTAATTCGCGCCTGGAAGAACCACGTGCATTTAAAATGAACCACGGGCATTTAAATGGGACATTTTAAAAATGAAAAACTAGTTTCAACATTGTCTCGATTTGTTCAGAGAAACAATATTAGTTGTCAGATACAGCCGTGATGCTGCTACTATCTCCTTCATCAGGTGGGTCCATATTCATCGGACGTTTCGGCACTGTCCCACTACGTCCTCCTTTGGTATGCCGACCGGAAGTGATCAATTTCCGACCAGGAGATAGTAAGCCTTCGCTACACTTCCTCATCTGCCAGGTCTCGGTGGCCAGTCTCTAGTCGACAGCCCTGTGTCCCCCTATCGCTTCTCCTCTCTCTTCCGCCATAGCCACAAGGAAGCAGACTCCGTTTCACGTGCAACAACCGATATGGCCCGTTTCTGGACCTGTCCTGTAACTCTCAGTCTGCTGAAAGTGCGCCACAGTGCTTGCGCTGGGAAACATCTGCAGCCCACCTTCACTGGAAAACACCATGCCTTCCAGCCTTTCTCTGTGCAGGTATCTGTGAGGGCCTGGTACTTTTCGCGCTTCCGTTCGAAGCTCTCTTCAATCCGCTCCTCCCATGGTACTGTGAGCTCCACCATCACAACCTGTTTTGATGCAGCTGACCACAGTACTATGTCGGGTCTCTGGTTTGTCACGGTGATCTCCTGTGGAAACTTGAGCTGTTTCTTCAAGTCCGCTTCCATTCTCCAATCTGTTGCCGTTCCAAGAATCCCACATGCGCGTTTGGCCTTTGCCCCTTCTTCTCCGGCTCTGACAAAGGAAATGAATGAGGGACCTTTGTTGGTCGTCTTCTGCGCTTTTCGTGCTTGATCTAGATGATCGGCGATTGAAGCAAGAACCCTGTCGTGACGCCATCTGTATCGACCATCAGACAGGGCTGTCCTGCATGAGCTCAGGACATGTTCCAGATTCGCTGGTCTTCCACAGAGCTTGCAATCTGGCTTTTCGGCAAGACCCCAAGTCACTAGGTTTGTTGGACTTGGCAGCACGTCGTAGACAGACTTGAGCAAGAAACTTAGTGTGTCGCTTTCCATGGTCCAGATCGCATTCCATGTAAGCTTTCTCTGGGGTACTCCCTCCCAGTTCAGCCATTTTCCCTGTTTCCGTAGGGTAAAAGCTCTGGTGAGCCTGGATTCTTCCTCCATTCGGCGAATCTCTTCCTGCACTTGGGTGCGTCGGTCTTTTGCACTGGCTTTGCTCCACTGCGAACGGGTGACGCATCCGAAGCCTAGTCGCCCGTGTGCGACATTACCGACAATGTCGCTGTGCCGAAGACGAGCCTCAGCCTCATCAACTGCCCTGTCAGCCCTCCACTTTCTCCCGGTGTTGACCTGCACTCCTGCTTCTCTAACCTTCTCGTCACTACTGTCTCGTAGCATAATGACTTTCCGAGCCTTTGTGACCTTGTATTCCTTTCGTCAGTGATCTGAGAGGTATCTGCAGCTTGCTGCCTGTGCAGTACAAACCGAGGCTGGTGAAACTCTTTGGCACCCCCATCCACCTTCTGAGGAATGAATTTATGTCCTCTCCATTGCTTACACTGTTGATGACGGTACACTGTACACCAGCAGCGGCCACAATAGGCGTGGTAGGATGCCATGTTGGTAAATCCAGGCCTTGAATTTTCCTGGTAGACCACACTTGTCCACATCTTTCAACCAGTTCTCCATTTGCACTACCGTGTCTTTGATACTCTGTTGATCATTGAGTGAGTCTCGAAACCACTTCCCGATATGTTATATATCGTTGTTTAAGACACCAATAGACCAATCAAGCATAATGCAAAACAATAATATGTTTATATAGACAGTTAACAGTTAAGCGTTTGAAGCATGCATGGTTGGACGGAAATAAATTTTCACAGGCCTTACTGAGTTTCAAGAAAGCTTAAGAATTTATTACGCGACATTGAAATCAAATAATATTGATCAAATAATATTGATCAAACTGCTCGATCAAACTTTTATCGTTAAAAATATCAGTGTAAATCGACAAGTACGTAATCAATTAACTGAGCTTATTACGTCATGCTGAACTCGGATGCCCCAGAACCAGAACGTTCATGGCATGTTATTGGTAATATTTTACCTCTACTGCAGTAGTCTTAAGTCTGTCGTAAGATTAGCTGCTCACTCACTTTCTGAACAAAGTGAATGAAATAAGCCGTTAAACTTTGCCAGCACTTAGTGCACGCGTACTTACTCATTTCAGTAAATGACAGCCGCCATATTGAAACTTTAAACAGAGCTTAGGTCGGAATGGACGTATAAATTATCAATTTCATGACAAATCCCTGCACATTTTAAGTGGCAGGGTGGTTATCGACTTCACATTCCCCGGATTGTCAGCCATGCGCTCGCAGGCAGAAAGTTGAATCACAACAAAGCTAACACACGCGCTCGATATCTCCCTCAAAGTTCGTACTTTCTTCTACTAAAATGAGTCTTCCATAAAGACAAAAGGGCCAGAGATCAAGTGGACCCTATTGGGATATAACAGTAATACCGGCACGCGATAGGCAGACATAACGACGACACGAAATAGATACCGGACCAAAAACATCAAGTCGACCGCTCAAGAGATACCCAATTGTTTTTCTAAATAATATCAATTCATTATCAGCGGCGAAGTAACAATGTTAGTTCAAACAACTCAGTATCGGTGGTCAAAAGTGGTCAAAATTTGGAATTATCATCAGAATGGGTTGTACAGCGCGTAGCCAATTTCAGTTAAAAAAAAATAATAATACGATGTGCGGCCGTTGCAATATATGATTCAACAGTGGACATTCTGTAAAATTGAACTGTCCTCACACGAAAGATGTACAGGGATGCTTTGTTAGCAAAGACAACATTAATCTATTAGATACAAGTGTCAGTTTTAACCATGCGATCTGTTTGGTTTTCAATGGACTTCATAGTTTAGCAGTCTTCAATCATAACATTTGACTGTCAAAAGCTTACTCAACCAACAAACGCACTTTCGACAGGGAATAACAAACACCCTGACACCCGGTTTATTCGAAGAAACACTGTAATTTCGATTCCTTCATGGAAATCTTAAACTATGGCAAATTTTTACATTAGCAATGTTTTGGTATAACCGAACTTAAAGCGTGTTCATAAAGTGTCGTCCCAGATCAATCTATGCTATCCGCACATGAAAATCAGGGGCGACACTTTCCGCTATACATATATATTTGTTGTTGATGCTAATGGTAAAATGGGGCCGTGCTTTTCGCACATGCATTAAGTCCGTGTTGTTTTAGTGCGCTACTCTTTTATATTTATAACGTATTATTTTTGGTATCGTTAGTATCACGGTATAAAGCTTATTTGCAAACTATTATTTTATCTTTGGGGATGTCTACTTATATTCTTTATTTCGAAGAACAGTTCGTTAAATACGGACCATTAAAAGCCCGGGTAAGGTTAACTCATTAGATAAAAATAACCACAGTTTAAAATTATCCACGTTGGATAACTACCGGTAATCAGACGGAATAAATCAGTTGGTAAAATAAAATGATATGCAGCCTGGAAAGCTTTATGCAGTGACTCTACAAAAAATCTGACCGGGTTTTAATTAATGTGGATGTGTGCTGGGTTACGTAAACAAAAATATAGCAACATCATAAATCCACTTCTTCAACCTATGATTAAATTTAAGCAACTTTAAAACCAAGGTCACATTAAACCCAGAATTTAACAATCGGGTCCTGGTTTGCACCGTAGTTGTACTCAACCCCAATATACACAGACAATTTTTGCTACGCCGTAGAGTTCCCGTTCTTAGTGGCACGCGCATAAGAACCGAGTAGCGAATAGTTCAAAAAGTGCAAGAAAATTTATGTTGCTTTGGAAATGAAATCATGATTTGACACTAGCGCAATATATGCACGAATTATAGAATAACATATATTTTGAAATGGTGTTAGGCCTACTCTGGATATTGTTCGGATTAGTTTCGGAAGGATGTTGTCAGAGTGGTCGTGAGTAGAGATTAAGGGCCTACTGCATTTTCATAATTAATTGCATGCATATTTGTGTTTTTATGTAAAGTGTAAAATGTATAACCACTCATCTGTGCAAAAGAAATACGCTTATTAAGGCTCCTATGAATTTAATCATCATTTAAAAATGAAAAAGGTCAAAATAATGGAATGCAATTAATTTGATTGTATGTCCCCGAGGGATCTAAGGGTAAGGCTACACAACTTACTAATTAGCCTACAATTTTCTCCACTATCGTATTATGTAATGAAAATATGAAGAATAATAATAAGCGAAAATAACAATACAAAATAAAACGTCACTGGAACAGACAATATACGACGTAATTCTTATAAATGTGTCGTGTTCTGAGAAAACTGGGCATAATGCATGTGCGTAAAGTGTCGTCCCAGATTAGCCTCTGCAGTCCGCACAGGCTAATCAGGGACGACACTTTCCGCTTTTATGACATTTTTCGTTTAAATGAAGTATCTTATTGGCAAAAATCCAATTTAAGCGGAAAGTGTCGTCCTTGATTAGCCTGTGCGGACTGCACAGGCTCATCTGGGACGACACTTTACGCACATGCATTATGCCCAGTTTTCTCAGAACGCGACTCAAATAATTATGACGACTGTCTATGTGGATGCGCAGCGTTATAACTAAATTAGTAAATTAAATGTTTATAGCATGCGGTTTCAGTGAGGAATGAACAATTATTTTGTACTTATAACCGCGGATATTTCCAGAATTGCATGCAACGTTTTTGTTATAAACATCGGCAAAAAATAATTTCCATAAGAAAACTACAGACAGCGCTTGTCAGATGAACAGTATTTTATAATAACTTCAGCAAGCGGAAGTGCTGTAGACCTCGCGATCATGAACCAGAATATGATGAAACCGAACTGCCCGTATACCCCTTGCCAGAGCGCTTGCCTCGTGCCTGACGACAAAACGCCCGGATGTTACATCTGCAACCCCTCGTGCACGCCTGCAGCAGTAGGGGGAACAGGGGGAAATATGGCGCCAAATATGATACCACCCATGTCTAGTAAGATTGTAAAATAACGAAATGTTTTCAGTGTTGCGTTGTTTATTGACATATTTATAGGTAGAACCCCTAAAGTAAATGTTTCTTTTTGTGTGTTTCCCTGATATCGTAGGCAAGGATTTAAGAGCTATTGTTAATACCCGACATGTTTTTAGTTGCGTTTTAGGGAAAGTTAAGTATCACTTTAGTGAGAATGATATCGTATTGTGACAAAGTCTTTGACACACATAATAATAGACATACGCAAAGTCCTTTTCAATGTTCATAACGATTTATTTTTAAAGCGACATCGAAGTTATGAGCATTTCCGAAACCTAAACGCAGACTTCGAAACCTAAACGCGAACCTTTAGTTCAAGGCCAAAGGGGCCAAAATTTGTGTTTGTATGGAAAGGCCTTGCCCATATACACATGCATACAAAATATGAAGGTTACATCTGAAGCGACATAGAAGTTATGAGCATTTTTTGAAACATAAACGCAAAGTGTGACGGAAATACAGACGGACAGTTCGATCACTATAATGCCCTCATTCGGGGGCATACAAATATATTCTTATGTCATTTCAGTATTCATTCCCATCCTTATTTATAACGTGTATGTCTGCAACCACATACAATCATTCTCATTCAAAACCATATCAACATATCACATTGCGATAAAAAAACTTATGATCTTGTAGTAGATACGAAGTTACATTCCAAGTTCCTTCATATCCAGATCTATACAACGGAGGCTTCAACTATGGTCAATGCCCGCCCAACTGTGAAACACACTATGAACAGATGGCTGTCAAGTGCGCCTGTACAACACAAAAGCAATCCGTCGACACACAAGGTTCAAGTTTTGTTATAATAGACTATTAGAGTAATGTGCACCTCTATTCTATTTAAGTCGCGCTCTGCCTCTGGTAATCGGACTTGTGAGTTTACCCTTTGCATGCTGGGAAATTTGTCGTCTGCTAAAATGTCGTCTGCTGAATTTCTAAAATTAGCATTTTCTTCGATTTTTTTCAAAGAATACTATCAGAATAGCAAACAGTTTGGATCCTGATGAGACGCCACATTTTGTGGCGTCTCATCTGGATCCAAACTGTATGAATAGGCCTTCAAAATTCGGTTCCAGCACTGAAAGAGTTAAGTATTGTCCCAGATTAGTCTGGGTCACCACTTTCAGCCTCAACTAGATTTTTATTTAGAATTGACCAACTGTAAACATGATTGTGTGGTAGGACCTACCGCCTCTTCAGTGGGTTGGGTTTATCTGTTCAACTGTGGAAATGGGGAGGTTTTATAATTGTTGTAATGAAAGAACTCCCACTTCCTCCCATTAAGCAGGAATCAGTGGTAAAGATAAAGCTAGTTATAAGGAAGAAAATCACTAGTCTGAAAAAACCTGCATTCTTTCAGACAGATATAAACACTCGGGTAGCAGCTGCTTTGTTTACATCACATGATTAGAGTCAACAGTAGATTAACATTCAAATATTATCTTTGAATTGCTTTGGTATTGCATACTTGACATTTATATAAGTGATTAAAATATGGGTTGAAGATAAACAAAAAACACCAGACTAACCTGGGAGGATACTTTGTGCACATGCATTAATTGCGATTTTCCCAGATGTTGTTATTTTAACACGTTAAAGATGATACATGTATAACCTTACATTAAATGCTCTTTATGACCTCTACCCCAGTAGCCACACCATTTACAGCAACAACACGATTGTCAACAACAACAACTCCTACAAAACTGACAACAGTTTCCACATTGAAGACAACCACAATACCAAAGACTGTAGAGTCAAGCCCTACTCCAGTTTTAACACAACAACACACAGAAGCAATCAAAAGTGCGTCCACACAGTTTCAACCAACAATAAAATGGACCCATCCAAAACAAGATGACGGTTTTCCAATGAACATTGAAAGGACATCCACATCAAGTCTTTCGACACCAATGCCAACACCAACAAATTACCACCAAGAAGAACAAGAAATAAAAGCACAAGAGCATCTAACACAACAATCTAACAATGACTTTGAGGTTAATAAACTGAGCTTCCTATTGTTTGGGCTTATGGGCATAATTAGTGTTTTCACAACCTTTTTCTTTTATTCATGGCGCAAAACACTTAACAAACTACGTCGAAACAAAGACGAATTGTACTTTGTCCAGAAGGCTTACAGACAAAATTCGAACCAGTCCGCACAGCCCCTATGGAGCAGCGAGATGTTGGACCCAGTCTACACAGAGGTACCCCCAATACCACCCCCGAGACCTCCCGTGGATACTTGTACGCCTTTGCGTACCCTATCAGTGTCAAGTGAGACCCCTAAAAAAGAGGGGCTGGAAACAAAGGAAGAAAAAGTGCACGATTATCTGGAACTTATCTAAGATTGTGATCAGACAGACCGACAGACAGACCGACCAACCAACCGAGCGACAGACAGACAGACCGACCGACCGACAGACAGACTGACATGGAAACATGAGCAGTGAAAATACAAGCTTGATTAGAAGTATCAATGTTGCACGTTTTATTGAAATAATAACTATGCATTTCAGCAACTTCATACCTCTTAATTTAGTCATACAAGTTTTTTTCACAACATAGATGTATTTTGAACAAACTTGGAACATTTATACTGAACAAAATGAGTGTTTCTAAGAAAGTCACAATAGAGAATAATGAGTGTTTAACTTCTGAAAGATGCTAAGAAATTTGTGCACTCTTCTAAGACTGAAAATAGATGTAGTAAGATATACACATGTAGAAAGAGTATTCACAATTCATTGTGTGGATTTGAAAGCGTTATTATTAGCAGGATCATCCAGAATTCAGACTCAGAACACTGAAAACAGACTTTCTGACAATTATTTTCTGTGATTTATTTATTATCTTGAATAAAACTTTTTTGAAGTTTATTTGTACATATTTTACACATTTTTGTTCGAAGTCAGTTTCATTTTGTGAAGAATTTGGAACACATGATACAACTAACAGCACAGCTGATATCATTAGTTGTTACTATGGTGATATAAGTTCAAATAGCAAATACTTTTCAATATCTAGTGCTCTTGAACTTATCTATTTACACTGTCCCACCTGCCTGTACTTTATGAAGCTAGATAATTATGATGTTATTTAAACGTTGACACAGTTTTTATGCTGATTATTTTCTCCTTGTATTTTGAAATGATTACTGGCCATCAATTGATTTCCAGTTTAAACCATAAGAATTGTTTACAAATAAATCCATTTGCATAAATAAAACTTTTTATTTTATTTGTTTCTTTAATAAAATACCCATTACCAGTACCTAATTGTACTTTCTGCAGTCAAAACATATTTGTAAATATGTACAAAACAACTTGATAGTGATGATTAAAACATTAATTTTTCATATTGTCTATTTACAGGTAAATTCATTTAACAAAAGTGCATATTAGGTATTGTTTGTAATGAAGCTTTTTTTAAACAATAAATTAATGTCTATAATTAAGTCAGGTTCACAAAGTTTAATTATACAAGTTTAGCAAAATGCATTAAACACTGTCATACTAAGGAAAATCAGATTAATTGCAAGCACATGGCAAAATAAGCACTATTCTTATCCATATCTAACAGGATTGTTCTCTGATCTGTTTTCCAATGGGATATTGTTACCAACTTTAGCTGAACCTAATTTTCTCTAGCAGGCTAGCTCAATCATTCACAGCAACCATTTAATAGCTTCTTTGTGTATACAGTCTAAGTTCTGTTTGCTGATTTCTGTTTTGTTCAATGTCTCTAGCAACCCCAATATTTTAAGCAACCATCTAAGCTTAAGCCTTGTTATAAGGTCAAATTCTTGTCAGCTGGTGTCAATATTTCATTCTTTCTCTAGCATCCCCATCCCTCCTTAGCAACAGTTCAACAGTCCTAGCAACCCCCCCACGTCAGTCTTGCTACATGGTCAGTTTTCCGCTTGGTTGGTTTCACAAAACCAAGAAACTGAAGCTGTGATACTGCTTGAATGAACCGAGCTCTGAGAATTGTTTAAGGGCAAATAACTGTCGTAGTAAAGTTCAAGAGTATCTAACCGTTGAAGCAAAGGTTAAGAGTATCTAACTGTTACCAGTCAAGCCTTATGCAAGCATAGATTTGGAGTCTAAGCACAGGTAGAGTAAAGAATTGTCTAAATATTTGTAAATAGCAATATTGTCCTTGCATATATTAAGACTCAAGCATTGTCCATCAATTAGTAAATAGTCAAGAAGTGTTTATGGATAGGTTTGGAGACAAGAATTGACAAAGCATAGGCTAATAGTAAAGACTTGTCCAAGTACAGTTTAAGACTGCAGAGTCAAGAATTTTTCAAGCATAGGTAAAGAGTAGAGAATTGTAAAAGCATAGTTTAGGAGCAAAGAACTGTAAAAGCAAAGGTAAAATGTATAGACTTGTCAATGCAATGTTAAAAAAATAGAATTATGAAAGGGCAGGTAAAGAACTCTCAAAGCATTGGTTAGGAGTAAAGAATGCCCATACATGTGTTAAGAGTAAAGAATTACCCAACCATAGGTTATTAAGAGACAATGATTGTCAAAACATAGGTTTATCAATAGTAAAGACTAGTTCAATGCTTTGCAAAGAATCAAGAATTGTTCAACCATTGGTTTAGATGTAGTAACTGTTTAAGCATAATAGTTGAGTTTTCAAATGCAGATTGAATGAAGCTGTACACAAACATCTTTCAACCTTGAAGTCATTTATAATAAATATATGTAAACAAATAATATATTTCATAATACTTATATAATTGTATAATCTATTTTATAATTTAAATTGTTGGGTCTTTTGTGAGGATATGAATGTGATTATGTAGAAACAAAAAACTATGTGATATTAAATGAGCTTATACACACATGTTTATTCTATAGTCAGGCAACATTACCTCATTCAATCAAAGCTACTGTACATTTGAGCCAAACTAGTAAATATAAGAGCCACATTGACTAGATATGTGCACCACGGTAATAGTGGTTTAAGACTATAGCAACCATGAAAGCTTGATTTCGTGAAAGCATAAAAATCTTTTCCGAGAGGAAGTCAAGGATACTGCATTTTGTGGTTGGGCTCTTTTACATCCACCTGCTCCTCTGGTTGAACAACTGTGAGAAAGGCCTGCAAACAATGATTACTCAATCAAAAGTCATATAAGGAAAATTTTTGCATGTGAGTAAATCGAAACTGTATAAAGGCAAAGGTTTGGCATAACTTGATTAAATGCGTTAGTAAAATAGCTACATCTATGATGAAAAAACAATAATATTAACTATCAACCAATTAAACTGTACATGCACACATTTGATTGACAAAAAACTGTATTATGAATACATGTACTATCAATATTTTGAATTTCAGAAATTACTACTTAGCATTTAAAAACAAAACAATATTTTGAAATCCCTTAAATGTTACATATTTATTGCTTAATATCACACACAGAAAAATAAGAAAAACAAGCAAATAAACACAACATATTACAATCTATACACATAAGTGAAAATAATAAGAGCCTCATTGCGGGAAAACTGGGCTTAGTGTATATGCAAAGAGTTGTCCCAGATCAGCCTGTGCAGTCTGCATAGGGACCACACTTTCTCCTTTCACAGTAGTTTTTCGTATAAAGAGTCTCCTCTAAACGAAAATTCAGTGTAGGCAGAAAGTATTGTATCTGATAAGCCTGTGCCCACTTCCGCACGTGCATTAAGCCCAGTTTTCCCAGAGTGAAGCTAATTACAACAATTCTTTTTGAATGTTTTGTGAATACCCTCTTTGTGAACAGGTACCATCAATCAGTCATAAAGGTTGATAAATACCTGCATCAAGTCATACAGATTGATACAAATCTGCGTCCGTCCATACATATTCATAAATACCTGCATCAAGTCATACAAGTTTATACGATCATTGTTTTAATATCGATTTTCATCTGGTAATAGGATAAAATCATATTTACCTGCATTCAATCATACAAGCTGGTAATTACCTGCATCCAGTCTTACAGATTGATTAATACCTGCATCCAATAACACAGGTTGATTAACAAGAGATTGCCAAGCAATATGGTCCCCTACTGGTGAAACTCCACCATTGTGAGTATATTTTTTGTTGTTGTTGCCATAGCAACCAGAAATTTTGACTTAGGCACAAGATGAAATGACGTGCATAATCTACATATTGCCATATATCTATGTTTTAAGTTTCATGACGGACTGACTGACTGACACAGACAGACTGACAGACGGAGTGCAATCCATAAGTCCCCTCCGGTTTCACTGGTAGGGGACAATAAATGCATCCAGTCAAATAGGTTGATAGATACCTGCATCCAGTCATACCGGTTGATAAAAATCTGCATACATACAATACATACATATCGTACATACCTGCATCCAGTCGTACAGGTTTATAAATACCTGCATTCAGTCATACAAGTTTACAAATACCTGCATCCAGTAATACACAGTGATAAATACCTGCCTCCAGTCGAACAGGTTGATAAATACCTGCCTCCAGTCGTACAGGTTGATAAATACCTGCATCCAGTCGTACAGGTTTATAAATACCTGCATCCAGTCGTACAGGTTTATAAATACCTGCATCCAGTCATACAAGTTGATAAATACCTGCATCCAGTCATACAGGTTGATAAATACCTGCATCCAGTCATACAAGTTGATAAATACCTGCATCCAGTCATACAGGTTGATAAATACCTGCATCCAGTCATACAGGTTGATAAATACCTGCATCCAGTCATACAGGTTGATAAATACCTGCATCCAGTCATACAGGTTGATAAATACCTGCATCCAGTCATACAAGTTGATAAATACCTGCATCCAGTCATACAGGTTGATAAATACCTGCATCCAGTCATACAGGTTGATAAATACCTGCATCCAGTCATACAGGTTGATAAATACCTGCATCCAGTCATTCAGGTTGATAAATACCTGCATCCAGTCATACAGCTTGATAAATACCTGCATCCAGTCATACAGCTTGATAAATACCTGCATCCAGTCATACAGCTTGATAAATACCTGCATCCAGTCATACAGCTTGATAAATACCTGCATCCAGTAATACAGGTTGATAAATACCTGCATCCAGTCATACAGCTTGATAAATACCTGCATCCAGTCATACAGGTTGATAAATACCTGCATCCAGTCATACAGCTTGATAAATACCTGCATCCAGTCATACAGGTTGATGAGCTGGCCACACTCCAGGTGCAGCTTGTAGACAATGCAGGTGTCTGGCATGGTACCTGACAGGGCACTCTTCTCAAGAGAACAACACTGGCACTGAAAATAGTAATGCAGTCTTTTGGGAAAACCTGGGGTTAATGCATGTATGTTAAGTGTTGTCCTTAATAGCCCATGCAGACTGCACAGGCTGAACTCTTAACAAACATGCACTAGAGTTTACTAGTTAATCAGTTTTTACTAAACAAGTCTATGCAAATAATTTGTGCCCTGGGGCCGGTCAAATTTTACGCAACCAGCTAATGTTGTTACTCAAAATTTCAAGTCGGTTCGGCTTGTCTACTGAGAGCCTACTACCTGCCACATCCGTGCGAGAAAGAGTTTTATAATTTATGCAATAGCTTTGAGTTCTCCAACTATATTCATTCACAAATGGAAACATTATATGAATATTGTGCTAAATGTAAAAGTTTTGAACGGAGCTTATATAGAAAATAATCAATAAACAATGATTGTATTATACATGTCGCGGAAGAGATTGTTTATGAATGATTAAGATTGTTTATGAATGATTAAAATAGTCCATTATCTGCTACGTCTTCATGACGTAGTACTTTTGCTCAGCCCATTCATAATCTGAGGCTATTAATAGATGCGACTGCTGATAAGCAAGGGAGAGTCCAATTGAATGGGTGATAACAACGTAATAGTATAAGGTTACGCTTGTTAATCTGAGGCTATTAATAGATTCGGGAAAACAACGCAATTGTATAAGATTACGCTTGTTTATATTCTCGATTTATAAAACATTGAACATGAGCTCAACAATAATATCAGGGATACAATAGACAACAACAAAAATTCTTCATAATCGCTAAAACCGAAAATAACAAACAATTAAATATAACACGAATTATCTGTTTTGTACTTGTTCATGCTTCTACAGCGGGGATTTCTGGGAAACGTTCTTTTGTTCTCAACAGATAGCGGCGATCTTTTGTATTTACGGGTGCTTACAACGCAATAGTATAAGGTTAAGCTTGTTTATATTCACAGTTCTCAATTTATAAAACGTTGGACATGAGTTCACCAATTACTACAGGTATACTATAGACAACCTCAAAAATGCTTTATAATCGCTAAAACCGAAAACAACTAAATAGAACAAGAAATGTCTTTTTACAAGAGGGCCAAGATGGCCCTAGTTCGCTCACCTGAGAGGAGTCGGTTTATTCAATCTTTACCAAATGTCAAACTTAGATATTGTCTTGACATACATCCTGGTCAAGTTTCATCATTATTGAACCAAAACACTGGCGTATGGAGTGTTTTTATTTTTGTAAGATTTGACCTGTTTACCTATATTTTGAGTTGACCCCCTTAACGAACATCAAAATTTGCTTACAAAAATAAATATTATGACCAAGATTCATATAATCTGAAACAAAATTGTGACCTCTAGTGTGTTTATAAGGATTTTGTATAATATAATGAAAATTTGAACAATCTAAGGGCAATAATTATGGCATTGATTTTCTATCAAACTTGACAGAGATCTTTTATCAACTTTGATAAAGAATGCTTGAGAAATGTGAATGCTAGAGTGTTTACGGACGGCAGACAAAGACCAATCCTAAAACCTCACCTCAGCAATCAGGTGAGCCAAAAAGTGTGTTTCACCTATCTGAGTCATTTTCAAACTTGTCAGAGAAATCAATAAAACCAATGTATTGAATAAGTTTCACGATGATTTGGCAAAAAATGTGACTTCTAAAGTGTGCGTTCACAAGGTTTCTCTCAAGTCACATAAGGAAAACTGCCCCACCCCCCTGGTGGCCATGTTTTTTTACCGATCATGACCATTTGCGAACTCATCAGAGATAAATATAAAACCAATCTTTTCACCAAGTTTCATGATGAGTTTCATTGGGCAAATAATGTGAGTTCTAGAGTGTTCATAAGCTATTTTTACTATATAAATATAAGAAAACTGCCACCCCCCCGGCAGCCATGTTATACAACTGACCGGAACCATTTTCGAACTCAACTCTTGTATCAACAAAACAAATGTTCTGACCAAATTTCATGAAAATTGGGCCAAAAATGTGACTTCTAGAGTTTTTACATGTTTTCACTATATACATATAGAGAAAAATGCCCCGCCCACTGGCGGCCATGTTTTTTCACCTATCTGGACCATTTTCAAACTCATTCGAGATATCAATAAAACCAATGTTTTGACCTACTTTCATTATGATTGGGAAAAATTGTGACTTCTAGAGCGTTTACAAGGTTTCTCTATAGCCAAATAAGGTAAACTGCCCCGCCCACTGGCGGCCATGTTTTCATCGGACCGAAACCACTTTTGAACTCAACCAACATATCATTAAGGCAAACATTTTGACCTAATTTCATTAAAATTGGGCCAAAAATGTGACTTCTAGAGTGTTCACATGTTTTCACTATATACATATAGAGAAAAAAGCCCGTCCACTGGAGGCCATGTTTTTTCACCGATCTGGACCAATTTTGAACTAGTCTGAGATATCAATAAAACCAATGTTTTGACCAACTTTCATGATGATTGGACAAAAAATTGTGACTTCTAGAGTGTTTACAAGGTTTCTCTATAGCCAAATCAGGAAAACTGCCCCGCCCACTGTCGGCCATGTTTTTCAACAGACCGAAACCACTTTTAAACTCGACAAACCATTAAGGCAAAAATTTTGACACATTTACATGAAGATTGGGCATGAAATGTGACTTCTACAGTGTTTACAAGGTTTTTCTTTTTTTTGACCTAGTGACCTAGTTTTTGACCCAGCATGACCCAGTTTCGAACTCGATCGAGCTATCATTGTGACAAATCTTCTGACCAAGTTTCATGAAGATCGGACAATAAATGTGGCCTCTAAAGTGTTTACGAACAAACGTGGATGGACAGACGACGGACAAAGACCGGTCACAAAAGCTCACCTGAGCAATCAGGTGAGCTAAAAATGTAGTCGGCATAAACGCTGACTTTGAAATAAAGTTTGCAATTGACTTTTCTAAATAAATAAATAAAATGAAAACAAAAGTTTAACTATTGTGTGTTTTTTTTCACTTATAAGTTGCATATTCACCACATGAAATGTGTGTTGTCAGTGTCAAACCACACATAAGTGTAAGAAGATAAAAAATATACTACGGGAGTGCACATAATATGTGTCTTCACATGCCTTATTACAAGTATATTTCTTCACTATAGAAATATATCGTATGTTAATGTTTGATTTAAACGCAGTTTTCTTTCGACACATTTAAATCACACTTTCATAGTTGCGTCATGTGAAAATGGGTCTTATGCAATTCGACCAGCGTTTGTTAAACTCAACATGTGCATTTGCGCAGTCTGGTCAGAGGCTATGCTGTTCGCAATTAAATCACTCAATATGTTATGGTCTCATTATGTATCTTCTGACCAGACTGAGAGATGATATATATATGATGGAATAAAACCCACTTTTGCATGACGAGGGTCATTAAAAATCTAATTACGAATTGTAAATGGCACATTTTATCACAATACTTTTCGATACAAAATTGAATTCAAAATAGCAAACTTGTAAATAAGGTTCAGGAACGATTTCCAGACGTGCTGAAGGAGTACGGCAAACATTGTGGTTGGATAATTAAGCAATTTTCTTCTTGTTGTGACATTATACTATTTTGGTAATGATTGTTTTCTCATCTTGAAAGCAAAACTGAAATTCTGCAAAATAGATTTTAACACGTAATTGTAACTGGGCCACAATTTGTGTCGTTTGAACATTCAGAGAGTAGTCCGGAATTCCTTACACTGAACAGTGCTACATCCTTTGCGCTGAGCACAGACACAGTGATGTAGTCAAATTTCAGAGGTTTTATCTCGAATCAGCCTATGAAATATTCGAAAATATTCATGCGTGTCTGCTGGCGTTGTGTAAAAGTCATTAAGGCAGTTTATTTAACCGAGAATATATTTATAGCAACACCCATGATGCTATTATCACAACTCAATATTTTTGTTATCAGTATCATCAGAAATGACTGAGTTGGTTCATAATTCAATTGTCAGTGGTTCGATCCCAGATGGGGTTAACTTATTTTTTTTACTTTTTTTTTATTTCTTTAATTTCAGTCTTGTACTTTATACTGGAGCTTTTTAGTCATGTCGTTTAAATTTATCCATTTAAAGCAATTAATCACAAACTCCAAAACAAGCCGAAATCTGTGAACAAGTACATGTAAGTTATTAATGATTAAGGTCCAGGTTGATACTGTATGGTATTATGTTTGTTTTTAAATATTGATGTTTATTAATGTCTTTTGGTAAGCTGTTGTGATCCCAGTTAAGATTGTAAACAATTTCTAATGTTTATGCATATTTCTTACAATCAATGTACCCGTACTTGGGTTTTGCCTATTGATGTATTTTTATAAAATTTGACCTAGACGGTAGGGATAGTTAAAACAAAAAATCTTGGTTAAAAGTGCGGTGACCCCCTTTTTTTATTTGTGTTTTATGATAACAACACGTAGATGAACATATTTGAGCAGTTTTGCAGAATTCTATTTGACATTTTGGTGTTAAAAATAGTAAAAGATTGATGTTTTTTGGGGTGACATAAAAATAAAAAAATAAATATTTTTTTTAAATTTTACTTGTGTTCTCCATTTATTGGCATTGTGTTGTTTAATTTAATGGTATTTTATGTATCTCAGCTAATATAATATCTATATGTTGTCTATTTCATAGGTTATAAATCGGTTTGAGGCAATTAGAGATTTTCCAGTTTAAATGCAAAAGTACATGTTATACAAGAGCACCGCCTTGCGGGTGCAGACCGCTCATCTATTTTCTTTTTAAAGGTGAAGGGACTCTCATTTTCAATCACAAAGGAGGAAGGGGTGGAGTGAAGAGGGGTGTATAGTGTGGGGGGTGTGGACATTTATTACATTATTTTCAAAATGCAAAAAAAATGCAAAAAAAAAAATTCTGGGGGGGGGGGGGGGATTCTTTGGTGCGATGGTTGGACGGTATTTCAAACATAAACTAATAAAAATAAATATGTGGTTTTTAACCGTTTAAAAAAAAAAAATTGGGGGGGGGGGGGGGGGGGGGGGAGGGGAAGTGGGGGGGTATAGTGTGAGGGTGTGGTGGTAATTTGCGAGATGATCTTAAAAAAAAAAAAATTGGGGCGGGGGGGAGGGGAGGTGGGGGAGTATAGTGTGAGGGTGTGGTGGTAATTTGTGAGATGATCTTAAAAAAAAAAAAATTGGGGGGGGGGGGGGAGTTGGGGGGGGGGTATAGTGTGAGGGTGTGGTGTTAATTTGTGAGATGATCTTAAAAAAAAAAAATTAGGGGGGGGGATTCAGGGGGGGGGATTCGGATGGGGATAGGGGGGTGGGGGGATTCTTGGATGCGATGGTTGTAGGGTATTTCAAGCATAAAATAATAAAAATAAATAGTTGTTTTTTAACCGTTTAAAAAAAAAAAAAATGGGGGGGGGTGGGGGGGGGTATAGTGTGAGGGTGTGGTGGTCATTTGTGAGATGATCTGATGATCTTAAAAAAAAAAAAAAAAAAAAATAGGGGGGGGGGGGGGGGATTCGGGGGGGGGGGGGGGCACGGGGGATGGTTTGGGTGGAGTCTATTGTGGTATGTCAGGTAAGAGTAGTTGTGTCAAAGTATCAATCAAATCTAATCATAAATAAAGAAGTTATGGCAATTTTAGCAAAATTTAATAATTTGACCTTGAGAGTCAAGGTCATTCAAAGGTCAAGGTAAAATTCAACTTGCCAGGTACAGTAACCTCATGATAGCATGAAAGTATTTGAAGTTTGAAAGCAATAGCCTTGATACTTAAGAAGTAAAGTGGATCGAAACACAAAATTTAACCATATATTCAAAGTTACTAAGTCAAAAAAGGGCCATAATTCCATAAAAATGACATCCAGAGTTATGCAACTTGTCCTTTTACTGTACCCTTATGATAGTTTGCGAGTGTTCCAAGTATGAAAGCAATATCTATGATAATTTAGGGGTAAAGTGGACCAAAACACAAAACTTAACCAAATTTTTTAAGTATAAAGGGCCCATAATTCCGTCCAAATGCCAGTCAGAGTTACATAACTTTGCCTGCACAGTCCCCTTATGATAGTTAATAAGTGTTGCAAGTATGAAAGCAATAGCTTTGATACTGTAGGAATAAAGTGGACCTAAACACAAAACTTAACCAAATTTTCAATTTTCTAAGTATAAAAAGGGCACATAATTCTGTCAAAATGCCAGTCAGAGTTACATTACTTTGCCTGCACAGTCTCCTTATGATAGTTAGTAAGTGTTGCAAGTATGAAAGCAATAGCTTTGATACTTAGGAATAAAATGGACCTAAACACAAAACTTAACCAAAATTTTCAATTTTCTAAGTATAAAAAGGGCACATAATTCTGTCAAAATGCCAGTCAGAGTTACATTACTTTGCCTGCACAGTCTCCTTATGATAGTTAGTAAGTGTACCAAGTTTGAATGCAATAGCATTGATACATTCTAAAAAAAGTGGACCTAAACGCAAAACTTCACCAACATTTTCAATTTTCTAAGTATAAAAAGGGCACATAATTCAGTCAAAATGCACGCCAGAGTTATCTAACTTTGCCTGCCCAGTCCCCTCATGATAGTAAGTAAGTGTACCAAGTTTGAATGCAATAGCATTGATACTTTCTGAGAAAAGTGGACCTAAACGCAAAACTTAACCGGACGCCGACGCCGACGCAGACGCCGACGCAGACGCCAAGGTGATGACAATAGCTCTTTTTTTTTTTTCAAAAATAGATGAGCTAAAAATGGTGAATAAAATCAAAACAAGGCCGGTGACCCTATATTTTTATTTCATTTTTCATATAGTATTTGTATATAGTACTTGAATATAAATTTTGAACAAAATTTATTTGGTGGAAAAAAATCAGCAAAACTGCAGCAACACCCCTTAAGATGAAAAGCTGAGTAAAACAGCTACGCCGAAAAAGCGCATAATTGCTCTATACCTTTGTTAAGGTAAGAGTTGTTGACACCGTGTGAACTGCTATGGTTACAAGTAATGCATAAACAACAATGTGCGGGTCTTGATGACTACCTAATTTGTGAGTAAAAAGTATTGCTCGCAGATTTATTATTTATTTATTTTCATCAATGATCTTCTTGTATATTTTGAATTTGTATATGGTGTCAAAAGTCAAAAGTTTTGTAAAGTGAATTTTCATCATGAAATTATATTCTTAGTGAGATAGGTATTCTATATTCCAACAATATTCATTTAATATGATAGTGAATGCACAAATTGTCTTAATATTCAGTTCTCACTGCCATTTTCATCATACTTTTTAAAAGGCCATGTTGTTTTTATTTTGTCCAAGTTATCTCTATGAAATAAATAGGATGATAAAAAGTGCACACAAAGCTCGATCCGTGCTTTATGACACACTCTTCATAAATGTGAATGGCGTGTGTTCATTTCAAACTTGCGATATATTTTGAAAAATGAATTGCGTCTTAAATTATGCAATAGCGAACAACTTCAGTGCCTTCAGCGCTTTGATTATTCTTGTGGCATGAGTAGAACAAATTTAGAAGAGAACCACTATAAGACATTACATGACAAATAATAAGCCTCTGGTCCATGCAGCTTCAGAGAAGATAGTGCTCACAACTAAAAATAAAAACTGACAAACAAAGATATTTTACAGTCCAATTTGGGTGACCAAAATGTTTCTACTGAGGCACCCCTGCAAATAAAGCAGAGGTTGCACTACACTATAAATCCCTATAAGTCAAGTTAAATCAATCCATATACCTGTAGATAGTAGTGGGGATTGCTAAGGGCCATCTGAAGGGCAGAGCGAGGGGAGGCATTCAGACGTTGCTTCAGGTGTCGGGTGGCATTGTAGTAGAATATCTCGTGCAGTGGCAGCTTTGTCGGGCATACCAGATGCTTTCTGGAATTAGGAGGGTATTTGTTAATGTGTACAAACTGAAAACTGTATATCTCTAAAAAGGAACAAATTGATAACATTCAATATGAAAAAAAACAAGAAAAAAACTTCCTTTTCATTTTTTCATTCATACCACTGATGAAGGCAATGGCCGAAACATGTTAAGGATTAAATTTTTTTAAACAAAAGTAATGATTTTGTACGGATAAGTTAGTTTTTATATTTAAACATTCACTATGCTTATTTGCACACAATGAAAAAAAGTTCATGAAAGTTTCATATGTATAAAGAGATAAAAAAATGAAAGGAAGAAAGGGCCCACTTATTTACTGTTCTTTGCGTGAGCCGGAGTGAACCGTTTAGAAAAAAGTTTAACACTTAAAATGTCTTATCATAATTATGCTTGCTGTAAACTAGTTTGCTGTTCATAATGAACTCATTGCCATACGATGATAAATGCATTAAAACAATGTTAGAGAATTGGCTAAACACTATAAATTCACATTTAGCACTTGCAGTTTAAAAAAAGAGCTAAACTTGCCATCTTCTGCTGTGATGCACAATGAATTATGATGTAAAATGTCTGAACTCACGCAAACAGGTCATCATAGAAGCCCACAATTTCATCACGAAGTTTTTCGTATGGACTCAATTTCTTCTGCTTCTTACTCATGTCTTGAAGTTTCTAAGAAACACATTAAATGCTCAGTCCTCACCTTTCACAGACTTTTATTCTTCTTTTTTACTGGAGCAATTTAGTTCCAAAGTTAATATAAATCATTTTAATGCATAACTGCAATACATGCCAAAGTTCATTCCTTAGCCAAGCAAGTGAAAGAGGAATGGTCATGAATTTATATTATATGTCCATTCTTCCCATACCTCTTATTCAAATAGGACCAGTGTCAGTTTAAGCCTTACAGATATGCAGTTAAGTTTAATGCTTAACTGATAAGCTTGACACTACTGCTGATTAACTGACCACCTTGGAATTGCCTAAGTACTGTTAAACTGGAAAAAAAATAAAAACAAACAAGTGCAACTAACCTGCCGTAACTGATGCAATGATGTTCTATAGGGCAGAGCATCATCATTAGCAGGCTGTTCTGATTCCTCCTCTTCCTCTACCACTTCTAAAGAACAACAAAACCTAATGACTAAATGTTCCTTTATTCATAAATGAGCAAAAAACCAGGCTTAATGCATGTGCGTTAACCCTTTGCATGCTGGGATATTTGTCGTCTGCTAAAATGACGTCTGCTGAATTTCTAAAATTAGCATTTTCTTCAATTTTTTTTCAAAGAATACTATCAGAATAGCAAACAGTTTGGATCCAGATGAGACGCCACGTTCTGTGGCGTCTCATCTGGATCCAAACTGTTTGCAAAGGCCTTCAAAATTCGGTTCCCGCACTGAAAGAGTTAAGTATCATCCCAGATTGGCCGGTGAAGTCAGTCCAGGTTAATCAGGGATTACACTTTTCACTTATATGGAAGTTTTTGTTTAAAGGAAGTCTCTTCTAAATAAAACAAGAATATCAGTGAAACTGATGGATGCTCCACAATGATGCGCTTTGTCAATCTATGACATAATAATGTGTTAATAACCACCTTAAAAAAATCTATTATTAGCCTCGATGACCTTGACCTCAGTGACCTCAAACCTCATCAAAAGAAAGAGGTCCATTCAAGGTACCTACATGCCAAATATGTAAGAGAACTGTAAAATATTGAAGGCGCTATGAGAAACTGTAACAAAATTGTGACGGAAAAATCTATTATTAGCATTGTTGACCTTGACCCCAGTGACCTCAAACCTCATTAAAAGGTAGAGGTCCATGCAAGGTACCTACATGCCAAATATGTAAGAGATCGGAAAAATATTGAAGGTGCTATGAGAAACTGTAACAAAATTGTGACGGAAAAATCTATTATTAGCCTCGGTGACCTTGACCCCAGTGACCTCAAACCTCATCGAAAGGTAGAGGTCCATGCAAGGTACCTACATGCCAAATACGTAATAGATTTGAAAAATATTGAAGGTGCAATGAGAAACTGTAAAAAAAGTGTTACGGAAAAATCTATTATTAGCCTCTGTAACCTTGACCTTGACCCCAGTGACCTCAAACCTCATCAAAAGGTAGAGGTCCATGCAAGGTACCTACATGCCAAATATGTAAGACATCGGAAAAATATTGAAGGTGCTATGAGAAACTGTTACAAAAGCCTGACGGAAAATATATTAATAGCCTCGGTGACCTTGAGCCCAGTGACCTCAAACCTCATCAAAAAGAAGAGGTCCATGCAAGGTACCTACATGGCAAATATGTAAAAGATCGGTAAAGTATTGAAGGCCCAATGAGAAACTGTAAAAAAAGCGTGACAGAAAATCTATTATTAGCCTTGGTGACCTTGAGCCCAGTGACCTCAAACCTCATCTAAAGGTAGAGGTCCATGGAAGGTACCTACATGGCAAATATGTAAAAGATCGGTAAAGTATTGAAGGCCCTATGAGAAACTGTAAGAAAAGCGTGACAGAAAATCTATTATTAGCCTTGGTGACCTTGAGCCCAGTGACCTCAAACCTCATCTAAAGGTAGAGGTCCATGGAAGGTACCTACATGCCAAATATGAAAGATATCGGTAAAGTAACAAAAGCATGATGGAAAATCTATTATTAGCCTCGGTGACCTTGACCCCAGTGACCTCAAACCTCATCGAAAGGTAGAGGTCCATGCAAAAGGAAGTCTCTTCTAAATAAAACAAGAATATCAGTGAAACTGATGGATGCTCCACAATGATGCGCTTTGTCAATCTATGTGCAATTAACCACCTTAAAAAAATCTATTATTAGCCTCGATGACCTTGACCTCAGTAACCTCAAACCTCATCAAAAGGAAGAGGTCCATTCAAGGAACCTACATGCCAAATATGTAAGAGAACTGTAAAATATTGAAGGCGCTATGAGAGACTGTAACAAAATTGTGACGGAAAAATCTATTATAAGCATTGTTGACCTTGACCCCAGTGACCTCAAACCTCATTAAAAGGTAGAGGTCCATGCAAGGTACCTACATGCCAAATATGTAAGAGATCGGAAAAATATTGAAGGTGCTATGAGAAACTGTAACAAAATTGTGACGGAAAAATCTATTATTAGCCTCGGTGACCTTGACCCCAGTGACCTCAAACCTCATCGAAAGGTAGAGGTCCATGCAAGGTACCTACATGCCAAATACGTAATAGATTTGAAAAATATTGAAGGTGCAATGAGAAACTGTAAAAAAAGTGTTACGGAAAAATCTATTATTAGCCTCTGTAACCTTGACCTTGACCCCAGTGACCTCAAACCTCATCAAAAGGTAGAGGTCCATGCAAGGTACCTACATGCCAAATATGTAAGACATCGGAAAAATATTGAAGGTGCTATGAGAAACTGTTACAAAAGCCTGACGGAAAATATATTAATAGCCTCGGTGACCTTGAGCCCAGTGACCTCAAACCTCATCAAAAAGAAGAGGTCCATGCAAGGTACCTACATGGCAAATATGTAAAAGATTGGTAAAGTATTGAAGGCCCTATGAGAAACTGTAAGAAAAGCGTGACAGAAAATCTATTATTAGCCTTGGTGACCTTGAGCCCAGTGACCTCAAACCTCATCTAAAGGTAGAGGTCCATGGAAGGTACCTACATGCCAAATATGAAAGATATCGGTAAAGTAACAAAAGCATGATGGAAAATCTATTATTAGCCTCGGTGACCTTGACCCCAGTGACCTCAAACCTCATCGAAAGGTAGAGGTCCATGCAAAAGGAAGTCTCTTCTAAATAAAACAAGAATATCAGTGAAACTGATGGATGCTCCACAATGATGCGCTTTGTCAATCTATGTGTTAATAACCACCTTAAAAAAATCTATTATTAGCCTCGATGACCTTGACCTCAGTAACCTCAAACCTCATCAAAAGGAAGAGGTCCATTCAAGGTACCTACATGCCAAATATGTAAGAGAACTGTAAAATATTGAAGGCGCTATGAGAAACTGTAACAAAATTGTGACGGAAAAATCTATTTTTAGCATTGTTGACCTTGACCCCAGTGACCTCAAACCTCATTAAAAGGTAGAGGTCCATGCAAGGTACCTACATGCCAAATATGTAAGAGATCGGAAAAATATTGAAGGTGCTATGAGAAACTGTAACAAAATTGTGACGGAAAAATCTATTATTAGCCTCGGTGACCTTGACCCCAGTGACCTCAAACCTCATCGAAAGGTAGAGGTCCATGCAAGGTACCTACATGCCAAATACGTAATAGATTTGAAAAATATTGAAGGTGCTATGAGAAACTGTAACAAAATTGTGACGGAAAAATCTATTATTAGCCTCGGTGACCTTGACCTTGACCCCAGTGACCTCAAACCTCATCGAAAGGTTGAGGTCCATGCAAGGCACCTACATGCCAAATATGTAAGAGATTGGAAAAATATTGAAGGTGCTATGAGAAACTGTAAAAAAAGTGTGACGGAAAAATCTATTATCAGCCTCGGTGACCTTGACCCCAGCGACCACAAACCTCATGAAAAGGTATAGGTCCATGGAAGGTACCTACATGCCAAATATGTAAGAGATCGGTAAAATATTGTAGGCCCATTGAGAAACTGTAAGAAAAGTGTGACGGAAGGAAGGAATTAAGGAAGGAAGTAAAGAAGGAACTACAAACTGAAATTTTCAGGGAGCATAAAAAGCCAAGGTGGAAAGTATTGGCCCAGCTTAGCCTGTACTAAATTCACAGGCTAGTTTTAGACTTTCCGTATATAAATTAAGCCTGGTTTTCTGTACCCTTCTGAAAATGTAAGTAAGGTATCCTAGAAACCTTTAAAAAATTAAGTGGGGGGAGGGTATTGGTAAACATTGAAAATCTAACTAAAACACAACAAGAGTGCCAAACTGTCACAAGATACGCCTGTTTGAAGGTTTTGGACACCATGCTGAATACTTGAAATGCACTTAGTCATCTCCTGACCTAGTTTTGACCCAGCATGACCCATATTTGAACTTGACCTAGATATCATTTAGACACAACTTTTGACTAAATTTGGTGAAGATCGGATGAAAACTTCTTCAATTAGAGAGCGGACACCATGCTAAATCCTTGAAATGCACTAAGTGACCACTTGACCTAGTTTTTGACACGGCATGACCCATATTTAAAATTGACCTAGATATTGTCTAGTTACAACTTCTGACCAAATTTGGTGAAGATCAGATGAAAACTACTTCAAATAGAGGGCGGACACCATGCCAAATGCTTGAAATGCACTAAGTGACCCCGTGACCAAGTTTTTGAACCGGCATGACCCATATTTGAACTTGACCTAGATATTGTCTAGATAAAACTTCTGACCAAGTTTGGTAAAGATCGGATGAAAACTACAAGGTTCTCAATAAGAGCCGGCCGCCCGCCAAATTGGCCGTTTGAAATCAGATTATGGCCGAATGAAAATCGCTAAAAATCGGAAAATCGGCAATTGACTTTTCGAAATTTGCTCCATTTTGCCATTAAGCAAAGACGTCGCTTGATTATCTCCCTTAACGCATTACAACAACAACAACACTAAAAAGGTACAAATTGAAATTGGTCAAAAAGCAGTCAAATATTTTGACGTTCTTTTCATCACATGGTGAGTTTTTGTTCCTGATTGCTTGTGTTTTTGTGTTAATGCAAAGTTTTTGTTGATGTGAAAGTTTGTTTTAATTCAGTTACGTTTCAAACTAGAAGTGTCACGCAAAATGTGCAAGGTAGATGGACGATCAGGCCTTTTCTGCCCATTCCTGTAGGGCCGAATTTCGGCCCCACTCCCAATCCATAATCAAAGTTTTTTCTTTATCCGAATAAAATGTCCCAATTGGATCCTTGTGAAAAAAAACCGTCAAAATCGTAAAAATTGTCCCTAAAAATTGAGTGCAATTATGTATCCGAAAGCTAAAATTCATAAAATGCACAAAAATGCTCAAATTTAAGTGCCTGGTTGACCATTAAAATAGCCATAAAATGGCCCAAAATGCAGGAAATCAAGTGCTCAATTTAATTTTTTTACGGGGAAGCATGCCCCCAGACCCCCCTAGAAGGCCTGTTCGTTTCACATTTTCGCCTGTTGGCTCAAAAGTTATTGAGAACCCTGAACTATTTGAATTAGAGAGCGGAAAGAAAAGTGTGACAGACTGATGGACTGACCAACTGACAGTGCTAAAACTATATACCCCCTTTAGGCAAAAAGTTTTGTCCTGGATGAGCCTAAGCTGTATGTACAGGCTAATCTGGGACAACACTTTACACACATGCATTTAAGCTCTTTTCACAGAGCGCAGATCAAATGTGTTTGTTGTTTTTTGTTCAAATGAAGCTGCATGATTTCTATGTTTAAGACTGTTTGGAGAGCATACCGCCATTATGTCACTAGTACAAATATTAATCTGTAAGCACGTTTCAATCTCCTTTAAGTAACAATACAATTAAACAGACTAGTCACTGATAAATCAGGTGATGTTTCTTAAAAATCTTACGAACATAACTTAGGAGTTCAGAAAATTTAACATTACATTAAAAAATATATCAAAAAGCCAGGTATTTTTCCTTTTTTTTTGAAAGGCAATTAACAAACATCAATACCACAGCAATTAATGCCTACATCTAACTAACTGAATAAATTTCAGCAATCTTACCATCAATATGGTCTATTCTGTTGACAAACTTTTCTAGCTCTGTCATCACATCTTTGAGCTGAGATTCATTTTGAAGCTTCTCAATACACTGCACCAGTAAGTTCTTCCACTCATCTTTTGAAAGCATCCTAAAATATATTTGTGCCACGCTATGGGAAAACCAGGCTTAACTCATGTGCTTTAAGTATCGTCACAGATTAGCCTGTGCAGTTTGCGCAGTCGGCACAAGCTAATCAGGGACGACACTTTCCGCATGGACTGGTTTTTTCGTTAAGAAGTGACTTCATTTAAAAGAACAATTCACTGAAAGCGGAAAGTGTCATCCCTGATTAGCCTATGCAGTCTTTACAAACAGGCATTGAGCAAGCTTTTCACAGAGCACTGCTTATTTTCATAATTTTCATTATGTTTAGACTAAATTCACATCCAGGTGTCGCAAATTCTCCTAAGTTTGAATTTTTTCCAGGGACAAATAAATTATTTGGTGGTGTGCATTAGCTTCCATTAAAAAAGCCTAACGTCTTGTGAACTCAAGGCGTATATCATGGTAAAGCTTTTAAGATAACAAATAATACAAAATCTTATTATCATTCGATGAATGATTAAACCAAAAATCATATAAATCACCTACAATTTATTGTTTTAATATTGTTCTGAAAAAACAAAAAAAACAAACTTACCAACATTTAATGTTTGAAGATTTTAGCTACAAAAACATGTTTCTGAAAGTATTATTTTAAGAGCTTAACTACAACAACACTTATCCACATACATGTAATATAAGGCTTTGACAATGTGAACAGCTCTTGCCAATCATACCTTAGGAGATCCCTGGCGTGCTTAAAGTCTTCATTCTCTTGTAGATTTACATCCAAACACAATGAGTATACCTCTCGTAACTGAAACAGATTCAGTACAATTAACCATTAATATATCTAGGATTATTTTTTTTTGTTCGATTTGCAGGAATATCAATTTTAATTCACACGTAATCATAGAAAACATATTTTTTCTATGATCGCAAGTGAAAAATTAAAATAGAAATTCCACCAAATCCAACACATTTTCTTTTAATTTTATGCTTACAAATGATTATTTTTTATTTTTGCTGAAATAATGGTTGTTATGTCATGAAAAAGATGTCATTTCACAGTTTGAAACAGTGAATTATCAGTTTTAATTCACTGATATTTCTCTAGTATAAACCACCGGAAAGCATAAACAAAATTGGTAGCAACTCCATGCTAAATGTGCCTCATTACAATATCAACAAGAGCTGTCACCATAGGATGACATATGCCCCCTATAAACGCTTTGATAGAAGTTATAGCATTTTTCGAAACCTAAACGCAGATTTCGAAACCTAAACGCGGACCCTAAGTTCAAGGTCAAGGTCACAGGGGTCAATATTTTTGTGCGTTTGGAAAGGTTTTGTCCATATAAACATGCATACCAAATATGAAGATTACATCTCAAGGGACATAGAAGTTATGAGCATTTTTCGAAACCTAAACACAGATTTTGAAACCTAAACGTGGACCCTAAGTTCAAGGTCAAGGTCGCAGGGGTCAAAATTTTTGTGCGTTTGGAAGGCCTTGTCCATAAACACATGCATACCAAATATGAAGGCTTTATCTCAAGGGACATAGAAGTTATGATCATTTTTCGAAACCTAAATGCAGATTTCGAAACCTAAACGCGGACCCTTACTTCTAGGTAAAGGTCACATGGGTAAAAAAATGTGTGCGTATGGAAAGGCCTTGTCCATATACACATGCATACCAAATATGAAGGTTATATCTCAAGGGACATAGAAGTTATGAGCATTTTTTGAAACCTAAACACAAAGTGTGACGGAAAGACGGACAGACAGACAAGACGGACAGACACACAGACGGACAGTCTGATCACTATATGCCCCTTTTTCTTCAAAAGAGGGCATACAAATAATTTATTCTAAATTAAATCAAACTTGTTTCAATTGAATGCTGGGTGTGCACTATATTATATCTAACTCATCTTAATGAATCCCTTCCCACTTAAAAGCAAAGTGAACAGCATACAACCAGAACAGCCTGCAAGTAACTCGCAGTCTGTTCAGGTTTTATGCTGGTTGTTGCTCATCAGTATCTATGGGTTGGAAACGAAACCATTAAAACTTGAATCTAGTAAGAAAGGTATTTAATTAAATTTAACTTTCACATGCATAAAAATACGTTTCTAAGTGGTAAAGGATTAAAGTATATAGAAAATTACCATAACTGTCTAAATAAAATCTTACCGATCACTAGGGTGAGGTACTTTTAAATATTATTATGACCATTCTTATGTAAAGGTATACTTTTCTGACATAAACCTTTCTGTGGGTGTGACTTAAAAAAATTATTAAAGGTAAGTAATGATCCATACCCATTTAAAATGGAATAGCACAATACATGTGAAAATGATTGCATAGCCAAGAAAATCAAAGATGGAAAAAAGATCAATAACTCAAAAGATAGCTAGCACATAAATAGTAACAGAATTATTGAGTGAAACACAGATAAACACATGCTATTTTTCACACGTTTATTTGCATCACACTTAATTGTCCCAGCAATTGCTAGTCTCTAATTGATTATAATAGAGCAATTATGCAATCAGCTTAATGAGTGCCCCCATGTATGCTCAAGACAGAAATGGAAGTTTCGAGAAATAATGGGAGCAAAGGGTTTTATTGGATTTAAATTTTTATCACACAGCTTCTTATTGAGCATTCAGTTTAGTTTGAACTAGTAAGTGTTTAGATGTTGTTCGAAATTGTAGCCAAATGCCACAAATTTGCAACAAGGGCTGTTTGTAAAACATGCATGCCCCCCATATGGGCTGTCAGTTGTAGTGGCAGCCATTGTGTGAATACGTTTTTTGGCACTGTGACCTTGACCTTTGACCTAGTGACCTGAAAATCAATAGCGGTCATCTGCGAGTCATGATAAATGTACCTATGAAGTTTCATGATCCTAGGCGTAAGCTTTCTTGAGTTATCATCCGGAAACCATTTTACTGTGTCAAGTCACCGTGACCTTGACCTTTGACCTAGTGACCTGAAAGTCAATAGGGGTAATCTGCGAGTCATGATCAATGTAACTATGAAGTTTCATGATCCTAGGCGTAAGCGTTCTTGAGTTATCATCCGGACACCATTTTTCTAAGTTGAGTCACCGTGACCTTGACCTTTGACCTAGTGACCTGAAAATCAATAGAAGTCATCTGCGAGTCATGATCAATGTACCCATGAAGTTTCATGATCCTAGGCATAAGCGTTCTTGAGTTATCATCCAAAAACCATTTTACTATTTCGGGTCACCGTGACCTTGACCTTAGACCTAGTGACCTGAAAATCAATAGGGGTCATCTGCGTGTCATGATCAATGTACCTATAAAGTTTCATGATCCTAAGCATAAGCGTTCTTGAGTTATCATCCGGAAACCATTTTAATATGTCGGGTAACTGTGACCTTGACCTTTGACCTAGTGACCTGACAATCAATAGGGGTCATCTGCTAGTCATGATCAATGTACCTATGAAGTTTCATGATCCTAGGCATAAGCGTTCTTGAGTTATCATCCGGAAATCATTTTATTATTTCGGGTCACCGTGACCTTGACCTTTGACCTAGTGACCTCAAAATCAATAGGGGTCATCTGCGAGTCATGATCAATGTACCTATGAAGTTTCATGATCCTAAGCATAAGCACTCTTGAGTTATCATCCGGAAACCATTTTACTATTTCGAGTCACTGTGACCTTGACCTTTGACCTAGTGACCTGAAAATCAATAGGGGTCATCTGCCAGTCATGATCAATGTACCTATGAAGTTTCATGATCCTAGGCCTAAGCGTTCTTGAGTTATCATCCGGAAACCATCTGGTGGACGGACCGACCTACCGACATGTGCAAAACAATATACCCCCTCTTCTTCGATAACATTAATGCAATATGTATTGATAAGTATAAGTACTCCTCTTAAACATTATTATTACGGTTAATATGTATTTCTTGCTGTAAAATACTTATTGACACTACTTATGAAATTATTATAATTTCATGTGCTTGAATTAATTATGTGTATATGTTTATTACTGTAAATATTATATTGTTTGTACTAAAATGTGTCCACATGGGCCATTGGCCTTCTGGAAATGATGTAAATAAAATCTAAATAAAATCTAATCATAAAAATGGCGACATTTTTTCAAAATGGCTTATTTTATCGCAGAAAACATAATTGTGGACTTGGCTTAACTGTATTACAAAGAATCTCATTTGGTACAAAACTAGAACACATTTAGTCAAGATCAGATAGCTAATAAGCCGTTTGTTGCAGACTAGAGTATCATGATGTGAACAACAATCTAGATGTAACAGCATCTGTTTCATGCTTGATTAGGCACAAACAAATTTGATTGAAGTAAAAAATAATGTTACATTTTAATAATGATTATGAAGTTTATGCTACTTTATGTTGACATGTTTATTTTGACAATTGAAATGTGTTAAATGTGTTAATATAAAATTATTGCTTTTTGTAATTAAATTATTATGGAAAAACATCGGCTCAAAATTATTTCAAGCAACACAATTTAGTGTCGACAACTTTTTTTTACCCAGTGAAACCACTGCAAGATCTTTGTTCCAAATATCACTATCACATTCAAACTGTTTTGTTAGCTGTTTTAATGGGCATATAATTTAGGAATGTTTGGTTCATTTGGCATTTTAAAAGGTATTGAGCATCTACAATCATTTCTGACATACCTAAAGTTTAACTTAAATTGCTTGAGCGATGTTGAATAAGTTTGCTACACAAACTTGTAACATTTTATATGGGCTGACTGAACAAAAAGAGTGACTACAATTCAAACTGTGTTTGTGGGGATATAAAAACAAGCTGCTTTTTACGAACCTGTTTGCCAAGGGGATATCCTGGCAGCTTGCCAACCAGGACATGTAGGCAGCTGAGAATCGGGAAAAAGTTGGTGTGGTACTCGTTAATGTCTTCTATCAGGCGGACAACACGCTCCTACCAATAATGATTACATTTAATTTAATACCATTTTACAGAACTGGTCCTAATTATAAGTTTCTAATGCGCGAAATCTATTTGACTAAAGTAAAATACAAAACATAAATGTTAAACATTACTTGTACTAAGTCTAATATATATAAACAAGGGCTGTTTGTAAAACATGCATGCCCCCCCATATGGGCTGTCCGTTGTAGTGGAGCCATTGTGTGAATACGATTTTGGTCACTGTGACCTTGACCTTTGACCTAGTGACCTGAAAATCAATAGGGGTCATCTGCGAGTCATGATCAATCTACCTATGAAATTTCATGATCCTAGGCGTATGCGTTCTTGAGTTATCATCCCAAAACCATTTTACTATTTCGGGTCACCGTGACCTTGACCTTTAACCTAGTGACCTCAAAATCAATAGGGGTCATCTGCCAGTCATGATTAATCTACCCATGAAGTTTCATGATCCTAGGCGTATGCGTTCTTGAGTTATCATCCGGAAACCATTTTACTATTTCGGGTCACCATGACCTTGACCTAGTGACCTCAAAATCAATAGGGGTCATCTGAGAGTCATGATCAATCTACCCATGAAGTTTCATGATCCTAGGCATATGCATTCTTGAGTTATCATCTGGAAACCATTTTACTATTTCGGGTCACCGTGACCTTGACCTTTGACCTAGTGACCTTAAAATCAATAGGGGTCATCTGCAAGTCATGATCAATGTACCTATGAAGTTTCATGATTAGCCCCAAGCGTTCTTGAGTTATCATCCGGAAACCACCTGGTGGACGGACCGACCGACAGACCGACCAACCGACCGACATGTGCAAAGCAATATACCCCCTCTTCTTCGAAGGGAGGCATAAAAATGAAAGGAACTAATCGTATTTGATAATAGAGATATCTGAACTTGTACCATGTTTAAGTTGGAGTATTATTTTGCAATGGCAGACAACACCAGTTGCACACAATTTGAAATATTTAAGCGTATATTACCTTAGTGAACTTTTCATTCAATAGCAAGTCAGGTTGTTCCTTGGTTGAACACCCTTCTACATATCTAAAGGGTAAAAAAAGAAAGGAACACTTTTATCATATGAATAATGTGTGATGTAAACTAATTTATGTTCATTAAAAATTATTTTAAAATTAATTTATTATTTTCGGCACCATTAATTTTCCTAAAATACATGCAAAGTTATTGACTGGAACCAACCTGTTTCAAACCACCGCCACCACTGCCTGTTTGCCCAAACATCTCATACAAAATATTGCATCCAAATATGACAAGAGCTGTCAGAGGACAGCGCGCTCGACTATTCGAGTGCTTGACAGTATAACGTAAGCCATCATGGAGAGGGGGGTATAATGTGGGTGTGTGGTCATTTACTAGATGATCTTTCAAAAATAAGGAAAAAACAAAAGTTTTTTTTTTTTTTTGGGGGGGGGGGGGGGGGGGGGGAGGGATTCTGGGGTGGGGCGGGGGGGGGGGATGGTTTTGGTGAAGTCCATTGTGGTATGTCAGGCAAGTGTTGTTTTGTCAAAGTATGAATCAAATCTGATCATAAATAAAGAAGTTATGGCAATTTAAGCAAAATTTATTAATTTGACCTTGAAAGTCAAGGCCATTCAAAGGTCAAGGTCAGATTCAACTTGCCAGGTACAGTACCATCATGATAGTAAGAAAGTATTTGAAGTTTGAAAGCAATAGCCTTGATACTTTAGAAGTAAAGTGGATATAAACACAAAATTTAAGAAAATATTCAAAGTTACTAAGACAAAAAGGGCTATAATTCCGTTAAAAAGCCAACCAGAGTTATGCAACTTGCCCTGTACAGTCTCCATACGATAGTAAGCGAGTTTTCCAAGTCTGAAAGCAATAGCTTTGATACTTTAGGAGTCAAATGGACCAAAACACAAAACTTAACCAAATGTTCAATTATCTAAGTATAAAAGGGTTCATAATTCTGTCAAAATGCTTCATACAGTTGTCTGCTCTTGTTTATAGATTGGGGTCATGTTGGTAAAGAAGTATGCAAAATATGAAAGCAATATGCCAAGGGACATTGAAAATATTTGGGGTGGTACGCAAACTTTAACATTTGCACGCTCACGCTAACGCCGACGCCGGGGTGAGTAGGATAGCTCCACTATATATATTTCATATATAATAGTCGAGCTAAAAATGGTACATTGAAAAGTAAGATAGTATGTGTTTCAAAAGTTAGTGTCTGTGAAACGACAGATATCATATCAATTTGAAATATCAACCTATGAGAAGGACTTGTATATATCTTTGAACCCCATGGGCGATCATTTCAAGACTAAAACTGAAATTTCAAAACCACGGCCTCTCATTAAATGATTCTTAGACTGAGTTGATAAGGAGGATATTTTTTGCTTTGGGAACGATAATGAATTTCAAGGTAATATTCCATGGTTTTGAGGGAATAGCACATTTAAAATTACCCAGTACATATATTTCCCCATAAACCATTGGAAAGCATGAAATAAACTTACCTCATGAATGACGGCAACTGACGTAATCTCTCCAAGCTATCAGCGTCTGTCTGCTTTACGGCATCCTGCACGTCGTCATGGTTACAGCACAGGTAACTCAGGGGCTGACTGCTGTAGTGCTCCAACATTGTAAACTGAAACAATCATGGGGTCTGAGAGTAATTGTTTTACTATCAGTTCTTTAAACTTTAAACACCAGTAAATAACAAGACTATTGCCAAGCAATATATGTCCCCTACCGGCTCCACCATTGTCAGAATTTTTTTGTTGTTGCCATAGCAACCAGAATTTTTGTTGTAGGAACAAAATGAAATGGCGTGCATAATGTCCATATTGCCATCTATCCATGTTTCAAGTTTCATGAAAAAATATGAAGAGCTTTTAAAGTTATCGCAGGATCCAGAAAACCACCATTCTCAGCAGTATTTCTAGTCTATTTGTTGCCATAGCAACCATAATTTTTGGTGTAGGAACAAAATGAAATGACGTGCATAATGTCCATATTGGCATCTATCTATGTTTCAAGTTTCATGAAAAAGTATTAAGAACTTTTATAGTTATCCCAGGATCCAGAAATGTGTGACAGACTCACAGACAGACAGACACACAGAGCGAAAACCGTAAGTCCCCTCCGGTGAAACAGGTAGGGGACAATAATGATAGGGAGTTTGTAAAGCACCTGTCAAACAAACATAACTCATTGCAACATTTATACATGTTAATGAAAGACTATGATATTCATTTAACTGAAAACTATTTTGTTTATAAGAAATACATATAATAATAATGTGTGTGTGTGAAAGATTAGTATATTTACTGGACACTTGGTACAACCTAATGTATTTGGACTTACTTGATTTGCTGCAGAGAAAACATAAGCTCTCACATACAGATCATACTACTTACAATAACCAAATCATTATGATTTTACCAATTTCATTGCAATTTGTATGTTAGTTGATGGACACGGGCCTTATCTTTAAAATAGGTAAAATGTACTTAACTAGCAAATACAATGCTACCTCTAAACGGCACTTTATTTAAAAAAAAAGATGTTTTCGGTACAACAGTTTTATTAAAAAAAAAAATGTAATTATAGGCTAAGGAGATTAGATATAACAATGATAATAACAAAATATCATTAATGGTCATGTTTTATGTAAGCTAAACATGATATATAGAACATATCTTCACAAGATATATACAGTAGACCCTCTGTAAACCGGACAGTCTGGGGACCGGCCTGATCGTCTGGTTTTCAGAGAGTTTCGGTTTACCAAGAGTATGCATATTGCCAAAATATACATTGTATGCATTGTGTACAAAATCATATAATAATAAAACAAACCATATAATTTACATGTACCATGTGATAACTGTACTCATGTAAGGTTTATGTTTAAAGTATTCTTCAAAAAATGTGTTTTTATTCGATTAATAGCAAAAAACATTCCATACCGACTTGTTTTAATTAATCCCAAAGTGAGTGTGGTGATTTATACATGTACATACGTGACATTTGTCATAAAGGCAAGTGAGTCGTGTTCGAGTTCGCTATAAATAGCTCTGAATTAATTAAACCTCAAAGACAATTTTGACGAATAACGATTTGAGAATTCTTGTAGATTTGAGACTATTAATGCTGAAGATGCGTTTGAAATTAAGAAAAGGCAATGAATGACTTTGCAGACAGATGAATGGATATTTAACGGTCATATTTCTCACAGTTTTATCTGACAAACAAACAAACAACCATTTAAGCGTTAAAAACATGGCTATAAGATCTTTTAAACTACCTAAGAATATCACAAGAAAGTGATCGTCGCAACGGCATGCATTAATTTTGTAATTAAATTGTTTATCATAAGCTTAATAAAACCATTGAGTCAATCACTTTTTTGTGTTACCGCACGTCTATTATAGACATTCACAGTTTGTTTTACATTATTTAATTGGACTTCTTAAGCGCGGTAATGACTTGACACTTTTATGGTATGTTTAATCCGATTATCGATGATTGAGCGAGCAAAATATGTTACACGGCACGCGCTGTGCTGACTAGGTATTGTAATTTTCACGCCTCAGGCATCTTGAGAATTTGGACCGTCCGGTGTACTCAATGTATTTTACGTTGAACATGACCAAATTCACGCGTTCGGTTTCCGGTTTTGAGAGAGTTCGGTTTATTGAACATTTTTTTAACAAAAAAATAGAAGGAGAAAATAAGGGACTTGCCCGACCATTCGGAATCGGGAGAGTTCCTGTATTCAGAGAGTCCGGTATTGGCAGAGTCTACTGTATATATAAATTGAAATACAATATTTAACAAAACAATGAAAAAAAAGCTTGTAAATAGCTAGTCTGTTCAGTGTCATTGACTATTTTTGGCCTAAATTCAACCCCATTCCCTATGAATAAGGTCAAGCCCCTTTTTTTCAAAGATGAAAAAAACATTGAATTGTTTAAGAAATTGCGAAGCCATAATAGCATGATAAAAACTGAAATTGAATGCAGCCTACTCTTAGGGCCTGAATGAAGTTGAGCACGGAGAAGTCGTAGTAGAGAAATATGTCCAGCAGCAGCTGGAACACCCCTCTCCCCAGCTTGAAAGGGTACCTCGCAGTCATCAAAATCTACAAAACAAACACACATGGCAGATACAAGCATAATTTGGGCCGCATTCTGGAAAATGCAGTCCGCAGAGGCTAATCCTCGACAACACTTTCCACTTTTATGGAATTTAATTATTGACAGGAAATATCTTCTAAAGGTAAATCCACTTAAGACGGAAAGTGTCAAACCTTACAAGCCTGTGCAAACTTCACATGCTAATCTGGGATGACACTTTATACACATGCAATAAGTCAAGTTTCCAAGAACTAGTCTTAATTGTCTTTATAAATCTTAAAAACCATTTGATACTTGATTTTTCAGTTTAAACTTTTTCTACATACAAAAATGGGTGTAATTCTGCTAATTTGCAAGACAGAGTCTGAATTAGTGACTTAAAATTATGACCCTGTAGACATACCTGTGCAGAGTTTCAACTGTAGCTGTCAATATGTATTTGGTGCATGCAAACACTAATATGAATTTACAAACAGTGGCATAATTTTGCTAAAATTCAAGTTAAGAGTTATGGGCCAGCAAATGGTCAGTTAATATGTTTTGTGAACTGAAAGACATGTGTCGTCTATGAGTTATGTATACATGGCAAACAATCATTACGCAGTTGACAAACAGCTGTGCAATAATGGTCTAATATCAATTGAGATTTACATTAAAAGTTAGATAGTAATTTTAAGGATGAGAATATTATTTTTACAGACATTTAAAAAAATTAATGGTATGTAAGCCATATTCTTTATGACTCGAAATGGAATTCCATGGAACTATTTTGAAAATTAAATTGTTCATTTCTGATATAATATTACTGCTATGCAATCCAGCTGTTTGATCTAAAGGTCGAGTTATTCAGTGGAGCTGTTTTGAAAGATCAATTGTTCACGGTTGTTATAATATTACTGGTATGTAACCTACCTGGTTGATTACTAGGGTGAGGTATTCAGTGGAGGGAGGGGCCTGAAACTTTTCCATGCACAGCAGGGAGGATACTTCATTGGGCAGGAGGCGGTGTATCGCTGACACAGACGTGGCGATGCCAAATATAAACACCAGGGGCAGGTGAGATATGTAGTTACTGTAAAACAGATATTTCGCTTTCAGTGTGATCACATGTTTTACCTGAAAAGTCACTTCTTCAAATTGATGCAATTTAGTGCTTATTTACACCTTAAACAAGTACATTTTCTTGTAACATAAAAAATTTGACATTACATAAATAACAATGCCTTGAATACCGAAGGGTATCTTGTAAATAATACTTTGAAATTTGGTACTACATTGTATATAATTACATTTCTCACCTCTGGAGGAAATTCAGCCTATCTTCACTCTGACATTTAGAAGATACCCTGTGTGAATCTCACCTTGAAATAAGCAGGAAGTCCTGGACGACCTTGGGCAAGAAGTTTTCAAAGTCCTCCATCACTATTACAACTGGAGGCAGTGCTTTGTGTTCAAAACACTTCCCATCAACAGACTTGCGCTTTTTGGGAGATGAGGGCTGGTCCTACAAAATCAAGAACTGGCTGATCTGGCTTTGATGCAAGGCCATTACTCTTGCTTAGGTCTGTATTTTCACATTTGCCAGTTTGATTGACATTTAATATGAATTCTGTGTGTTTTCTCGAAAATATATAATTAAACAAGATGTGTTTGAGAAACACAATGTCCCCCTATATGACGTTTGACCTTAAAGGATGACCTTGATCTTGACCCTTCACCACTCAAAATGTGCAGCTCCATGAGATACACATGCATTTCAAATACAGAATTGCTAGCTTCAATATTGCAGAAGTGACATTACATGAGCAATTTTGACGCATAAATTTGACCTTGAAGGATGACCTTGACCTTTCACCACTCAAAATGTGCAGCTCCATGAGATACACATGCATGCCAAATATCAAGTTGCTATCTTCAATATTGCAAAAGTATTCATAAAATAAGCGATTTGGGCCACATATATTTGACCTCTGAACTTAAAGGATGACCTTGACCTTTCACCACTCAAAATGTGCAGCTCCATGAGATACACATGCATGCCAAATATCAAGTTGCTATCTTCAATATTGCAAAAGTACTCATAAAATGAGCGATTTTGTCCACATAATTTTGACCTCTGACCTTGAAGGATGACCTTGACCTTTCACCACTCAAAATGTGCAGCTCCATGAGATACACATGCATGCCAAATATCAAGTTGCTATCTTGAATATTGAAATACTGCAAAAGTGTACATTAAATGAGCGATTTTGACCCATATATTTGACCTTTGACCTTGAAGGATGACCTTGACCTTTCACCACTCAAAATGTGCAGCTCCATGAGATCGATATGCATGCCAAATATCAAGTTGCTATCTTCAATATTGCAAAAAGTTATTGCAAATGTTAAAGTTGGCGCAAACCAACCAACCAACCAACCAACAGACCAACCAACAGACAGGGCAAAAACAATATGTCCCCCACTACTATAGTGGGGGACATAAAAAGAACCAGAATCTTATAATTTATTTATACAAACTAGAGCAGCTTATGGAAAAGGCATGCTTTCTCTAGGCAACAAGAAAGAAAATAAAAATCTGGGTTGAGGTAGGATGAACAAATGAATTTTAGATATTTGAAGTCCTGATACTCTTTAGTTCCAGAGGCAATCTGGTCGTTTACTGTTTTTAATCTGATTGAAAATAAGCCAATAAGAATCTTCATTTAATTTGATAACAACACAAGATGTTTAAAAAAAATGTATACCCCTATGTGCAGCTAAGTATCAAGTATGTGCAAATGGTAAGAAGTGTTTAAATATTGTATGTCCTTGTGACTTTGACCTTTTACCTGTTAACCTCAAAATCAATAAGCATGTTCCATTTCAAGTAACTTCAAACTTATTTAAGTTATGGTAAGTGTAAACTTTATCTATACAATGTATATTATTCAGAAATGTATTTTATGTCACAAGCCTTGATGATATGTATCTTTGACCTTTTGACCCCAAAATCAATAGTTTGTTTTCGTTTCCGCCCAAGTTACCAGCAGAAAATTTAAGACTATGGAAGGAAAAGGTGTTTCTACACATAATGTTGAAAGTAATTGTCTGTGACAAGACCTTGTTACCTCTTGACCTCAAAATCAAGTTTCCATAACACCCATTTGCATGATCATTGTTAAAAAATTTCCCTAGATACGATGCAGACAAGAAAAGGTCTAAATTTCATGTTATAAGCCCCTGTGATCTAAATAATTGACTTGTTGACCTCAACAGTGATAGGTGTTTTCCAGTGATCCCAAGTAACCATCAAAACCGATTGGCGAGTAAAGATCCTATATAAATGTGTCATTTTAATATTGAGAGGAAACAAAAAAGTATTAATGACACTATGCTAGCCTCCGTGACTTTGACATTTGACATGTTTACCCCAAATTAAATAGACAATTTCAAAGCATTCTCTAGTTAATTTTTATGATTATCGTATGGAAACAAATGGTTGATTGACCGACCAGTTGACAGAGGGACAGGTACAAAGCTTTATCCTCCCACTTCTTTGAACAGAACAATAATAAATACCAGTTATGAACAATGTTAACATAGAGGCTCACAAAAACATAAATATAGTCTACTGATCAACCAGCATTTAAAATATGGTACTAAAATATATCCCTTAAAACCTTTAATATTTTTGCTCTTAACATTGCCTTATACTGTACGCACTTTACTATTTCTAAACTATTCAGTTATTATTCATGAAATAAATGATGTTGATAATAGTTTGAAACAAGAATTTGTCTCAATAGTGACAAAGTTTAAGGAGTAGGAGTAAGCCAGTGGACAAGTTTGTGCCTATGGAAAGGCAGGGTGTTATAAACTACTTACCAAGAATTTGTTTCGATACCATTTTGCAAGTGAAGACAGAGTCAAGGGTAGAGATTTGGTATTAACGGTATTTACAGCTGTGCCATCTTCATCCTCATCGTCAAAGTCTGCCTAAAAAGATGCAAATACAGCAGTTAATAAATACAGATAACATATTTCTTAGCACAGCCTTGTTACCCGGGCTTTGAAAGTTCTCAATATCAGGGCTTTTTCCCTTTTTTTAGGAGTGGCCTTTTTATAGGCCCATTCCCTTAAGAGAAAGGCCCCTTACGCAATTTTTTGCCAAATTTTTAATTTACCTTGGAATATTTTTCATACCTTAAATAAAAACAAAGTTATTTTTTTTTTTTATCCAGACTGAGTCATATACACGACCTCTAGAAAAGTAACAGAGTTGTTCTAAGATTTCAACTGGCTGCCTAGTTTTTTAAATGAATGTGACCCAATGCTAACTCAGATATTGTCCAGATACACATTCTGACCAAGTTTCTTCAAGATTCATGAAAATGTGGACACTAGAGAGGCAATAAGCTTATCAAAACACACGGCATGACAAACATTGCACAACCCAGATACAGGGTGATGTCTACAGCAATGCTCAGGTGAGCTAAAAAGACCTGAATGTTGGATACATTTCACACCAGTATGCTCAAATTATAAATCCTTACATTGATTTGGTTAATTTTAGAGAAATATCCCTAAACACTGGCTTTCTCTCAAGTTTGAGGAGAATGACAAAATGAATCAATGTACCTTCCAACATGGAAATTCAGAAAAAATATTTGTCAAAAACATCATTAACTTTTTATTAAGTATTATGACACTATGTTCTATACAATCCAGATTTTAAGTAGTATAACAATACTAATTATCTTTGCAAACAAGGATTGTTTATGAGAGTATTTAAAGTACAAATGATTTGTTCACGTTTTGATTTCAGGATCATTCCAAGAGTGAAGAAAACTACAATAAAGGGACACACTAAATAATTGCTGTTCATAAGCTCACAAAAAGTTCTACTGACCATACCCTTATTACCCTTTATATTCTGACAGTCTTTGAGTTCAAGGATAGTGACCGGGGGAATGTAATTACAACTAATGACTTACAACACAATGGCTGTCCATAAGCTGAGTTAAAGTTCTACTGAGGATACTCTTCACATTCTGACAGTCCTTTGATTTCAGGATAGTGACAAGGGGAGTAACTCTTTCCCGCAGCATGGACACAAGGTTTGCAAACATAGTGCTGTGGTCTGGGGTATTCACCCCTGAAAAGAAAAAGATACATGCCATACTAAAAAACATTTGATATACTGCAATTAAACACTGCTCATGGAGTGAAATGTATACATATACAACAATCTGCTTAACAATTACTAAATATGATTTGAAAATTCAATTCTATGAAAACAACTTCCAAGTTAAACAAGAGATGTGTTTGTCAGAAACACAATGCCCCCTATTGCCCGCTTTACTTAAGCTTTGAAATAAAATTTCAATATATCATTTGGCAGGTTTAGAAATTATCTCCCTTTTAAAGATTATTACTTCCCTTGGATTGTATTTTTTGACTTTTGACCTTGAAGGATGACCTTGACCTTTCACCACTCAAAATGTGCAGCTTCATGAGATACACATGCATGCCAAATATCAAGTTGCTATAATCAATATTCAAAAAGTTATGACCAAACTTTAACGAAGGTTAAAGTTTTAGGAAAGAAAAATACAATGATATTTGACCCTTGACCTTTCACCACTCAAAATGTGCAGCTCCATGAGATACACATGCATGCCAAATATAAAGTTGCTTTCTACAATATTGCAAAAGTTATTAAACTTTAACCAAGGTTAAAGTTTTGGGACAGAATGATAGACAGACAGGCCAAAAACAATATGCCCCCGATCATTCGATGTGGGGGCATAAAAATAAATTAAATAAGTCAAAACAAAAATACACACAAAAAATAGCAGCACTTTTCCTGAATACTTTGTCAATTTTACAAGAAGAAGTTTCATTGAGATAGTAAGCGTCATTAAATTGCAAATTTTACACCATAGAATTATAACTGCTAAAACGGAGAAGCGGTCTTCGTCCCCCTAATATTCTTTAAAAAAAACAACAAGTCACAAACTGTTAATTGTTTTTTTAATGAGTCGCAAATTTCTATAAATTGTGAAAATTTTAGTTGCAAACTTCTCAAATTTGTGAAAAACTGCCATTTTCTAAGAAGGACAAAAGCCAAGACACATAAGAACACAGAAAAATCTACTAATATATGTATATTCAACAGTGGACAATTAGCAACATGGCTATTACTCAGATAAAAGGTTAAAATATAGTCAGTTGGTAATTGGAAACTAACTTTTTTGTTTAGGCCTAACTAAACTATTTTCACATTGACACCATTTATTTTTCTTTTTTTTTTTAAACTGCTAGATATTTGAACTTTTGTTGTATAAAAATCATGTATTGGTACGGCTGTCTATAACAAACATGAAACTTAGGGCCTCTTGAAATAAAGAATAGATCTTCACAGATTTTTAAATAGGACAACTAAGGTACCCGTAACTAAGGCCGCAGCTGGTATTTCAACCAGGAGTTTTTTTGTATCACGTCCTTCGAGACTAAACCCAGTGTGGGAATTCTCTGCAAATTTCAACAGCTCATCAAAAATATTGCTGTTGAAGTCTGACTGCAGAATCTGCAATATAATGGAGGCGTGAAACATAATACATTTGCTGTAAAAGCACAAAAACTTTAAAAATGGAATTGTTATTAAAGTTTGGGAATTTATTTTTTATTCTAAATTTTACTATTCATTCAAGCAACAGATTAACAAATATAATATTTTTTTGCTATCAGAAAAATATGTAGATTTATAGGGACAAAAATAACAAGAATATCAGTGAAACTGATGGATGCTCCCCGATGATGCACTTTGTCAATCTATGTGTTAATAACCACCTTAAAAAAATCTTTTATTAGCCTCGGTGACCTTGACCCCAGTGACCTCAAACCTCATCAAATGGTAGAGGCCCATGCAAGGTACCTACATGCCAAATATGAAAGAGATCGGTAAAGTATTGAAGGTGCTATGAGAAACTGTTACAAAAGCCTGACGGAAAATATATTAATAGCCTCGGTGACCTTGAGCCCAGTGACCTCAAACCTCATCAAAAAAAAGAGGTCCATGCAAGGTACCTACATGGCAAATATGTAAAAGATCGGAAAAGTATTGAAGGCCCTATGAGAAACTGTAAGAAAAGTGTGACAGAAAATCTATTATTAGCCTTGGTGACCTTGAGCCCAGTGACCTCAAACCTCATCAAAAGGTAGAGGTCCATGGAAGGTACCTACATGCCTAATATGAAAGAGATCGGTAAAGTAAAAAAGCATGACGGAAAATCTATTATTAGCCTCGGTGACCTTGACCCCAGTGACCCCAAACCTCATCAAAAGGTAGAGGTCCATGCAAGGTACCTACATGCCAAATATGAAAGAGATCGGTAAAGTATTGAAGGTGCTATGCGAAACTGTAACAAAAGCATGACGGAAAAATCTATTATTAGCCTCAGTGACCTTGACCTTGACCCCAGTTACCTCATCAAAATAAAGAGGTCCATGCAAGGTACCTACATGCCAAATATGAAAAATATGAAAGAGATCGGTAAAGTATTGAAGATGCTATGAGAAACTGTAACAAAAGTGTGACGGAAAAATCTATTATTAGCCTCGATGACCTTGACCCCAGTGACCTCAAACCTCATCAAAAGGTAGAGGTCCATGCAAGGTACCTACATGCCAAATATGAAAGAGATCAGTAAAGTATTGAAGGTGCTATGAGAAACTGTAACAAAAGTGTGACGGAAATATCTATTATTAGCCTCAGTGACCTTGACCCCAGTGACCTCAAACCTCATCAAAATGTAGAGGTCCATGCAAGGTACCTACATGTCAAAAATGAAAGAGATTAGTAAAGTATTGAAGGTGGTATGAGAAACTGTAACAAAAGTGTGATGGTAAAATCTATTATTAGCTTCAGTGACCTTGACCTTGACCCCAGTGACCTCAAACCTCATCAAAAGGTAGAGGTCCATGCAAGGTACTACATGCCAAATATGAAAGAGATCAGTTAAGTATTGAAGTTGAAAATATGAAAGAGATCGGTAAAGTATTAAAGATGCTATGAGAAACTGTAACAAAAGTGTGACGGAAAAATCTATTTTCAGCCTCAGTGACCTTGACCCCAGTGACCCCAAACCTCATCAAAAGGTAGAGGTCCATGCAAGGTACCTACATGCCAAATATGAAAGAGATCAGTAAAGTATTGAAGGTGCTATGAGAAACTGTAACAAAAGTGTGACGGAAAAATCTTTTATTAGCCTCTGTGACCTTGACCCCTGTGACCTCAAACCTCATCAAAAAGTAGAGGTCCATGCAAGGTACATACATGCCAAAAATTAAAGAGATTGGTAAAGTATTGAAGGTGGTATGAGAAACTGTAACAAAAGTGTGATGGAAAAATCTATTATTAGCTTCGGTGACCTTGACCCCTTGACCTCAAACCTCATCAAAAGGTAGAGGTCCATGCAAGGTACCTACATGCCAAATATGAAAGAGATCGTTAAAGTATTGAAGGTGCTATGAGCAACTGTAACAAAAGTGTGAAAAGTAAGGAAGTAAGGAAGGAAGGAAGGACAAACTGGCAACTATATGCTCCCTGAAAATTTTCGGGGAGCATAATAATACAATGTAGGTTTATATTGTTTCCTGCAACATTAGATAAAGATTGTTCCAAGATAGAATTGAGTTGAGTTTTATGCCTAGCATGAGGATCTAATTATTCTTGGAAGAAACATGACCAAAAGAAGCTTGACTGGTTTTATGTGATTTATGGTCATGAGTGCATTCACCTACCTGTACTTGTGTATACACCTCTTCCCACATCTGGTTGAACCGTTGATGACATTTCTTTACAGCAATATTTTTGCTGTCTGGCAAATATTCATCTGCAAAACAACACAAAATTCATGTTTATAAAAATAACAATTATTTTTAGTTTCTTTTTTTGAGCTGCATTCATCTCCATTCATCTGTACAACCAATCTGAAAGCATGCATTTGTAAAGAAAACAAGACATCTGCTGATACTACAAAGATGACCCCAAATTCTACATTTGATTTCAAAATTGGCCTGAAACATCCTCGAGATGTTACATGTGATATGTCTTTATCCCCACGCTTTTTGAAAAAAAGGTGGGGATATTGTGGTGATCTCCGCCGTCCGTCCGTCCGTCCGTCCTGGCCACTATCTCCTCCTACACTAAAAGCACTAGAACCTTGAAATTTACACACATGGTAGCTATGAGCATATGTGCGACCCTGCACTATTTGGAATTTTGATCTGACCCCTGGGTCAAAAGTTATAGGGGTTGGGGTGGGGCCGCGTCAGAAATTATCACTCATTTTTTTAGGTTATTTTACATTTACTTCTTTATTTCTACACCGATTCACTTCAAATTGATACTGAACTTTTGTTATGACATTAGGGTCAATCTCAACTATGCATGGCCCCAATCCCAACCCTGGGGCGCCCGCCCACATAGGCCACACCCACCAAAAAATTCCATTTACTATAATTTTTTCATTTCTACACGGATTCACTTCAAATTGATACTGAACTTCTCTTATGACATTAGGGTCAATCTCAACTATGCATGGCCCCATAACCAACCCTGGGGCCCCGCCCACATAGACCACACCCACCCAAAATTGCCTTTACTATAATTTCTTCATTTCTACACCGATTCACTTCAAATTGATATTGAACTTCTCTTATGACAATACAGTCAATCTCAACTATGCATGGCCCCATTACCAACCCTGGGGCGCCCCGCCCACATAGACCACACCCACCCAAAATTGCCTTTTACTATAATTTCTTCATTTCTACACCGATTCACTTCAAATTGATACTGAACCTCTCTTATGACAATACGGTCAATCTCAACTATGCATGGCACAATTACCAACCCTGGGGCGCCCTGCCCACATATGTCACACCCACCCAAAATTGCCTTTTACTATAACTTCTTCATTTCTACACCAATTCACTTCTAATTGATGATGAACTTCTCTTATGACAATACGGTCAATCTCAGCTATGCATGGCCCCATTACCAACCCTGGGGCACACCTAGGTCAAACATTCGGCGTGGGGATACGCGTCGGCCTCTGCCGCGCCATTTCTAGTCTTTATGATGGTTTACATTTGTAAATTGATATTATAAAATCCACCAATTTATGGCAAAGTTACAGATATGTAATCAAAAAAGTAATAAAAAGACTAGTTATGTAGATTATGTACAGAATAAACTGCATATAAAGTTTCTCTTTAATTCTCAATCTTATAATTTATTTCTAATATCAAGATATTTCAAAAGTTATCAAAAACAAAAAAGAATAAGTGGCAGAAGTTAAGTAGCTTGAAGACTACATAGGCAACATTTGGTCTGCAATAAGTGTTGAGGATCTGAATCTGAATGAATATGTTGAAGCGATCAAGATTGGCTTTTATTTAACGGGGAGTGTGCATGGAGTTAATATGAGCTAGGCAAATGTCCCAGTTTTGTCGATATTGCGGCACTCAAACACTCAATAGATGTTGAGTTCACAGCACTTTCACTGAGTAAATTCCAGTCAAGAATGGGTAGCGGAAAGACCAAAAATGTAAAATTATCACTGTTAGTGTGTAGTGGCTGGAAGCACTTAGGGTTATTAATCACTGAATTAAACACTATATTTTGATGGATGTAGTCTTTAAACTTCTTAACCCTAATAGTGTGTTTTGGTCTTAATCAATGCTTAGTTGGTCCAGCATGGCTGATACACATCCATCTTGTCTGTTTTGTAATCCTTGGTAATAAAGCGTGTCGCAGATTGCTGGCTTCGCTCTAGCTTGTCTATGTCGCCTTGCTGGTACTTCACTCTCATACTCCAGTTTGGAATGGATCAGCGCTTGCATTGCGGTTTGCTGGCAGCTTTGGGGGCAGTATCTGAGGTTACGTCTCAGGAAGCCTAGTGTAGAGTTGGCCTGTTTTGTTATGTTTGAGATCTGGGTTTTCCATTTCAAGTCATTGGAGAAAGTAATACCTAAATATGGATTCTCTTGGACGTTTTTTGAGAATTGTGATGTAAATGGTGTAGAAGAAGGGAGCTTTTAATTTTGAACTGAGGAGCATTTCTTGGAGTAAAACCACATTCCCCAATCCTGCGCCCATTTTTGTAGACTGTCAAGGTCTTCTTGCAGAATTTGGTGGTCTTTAATTGAGTTGATGGCTCTATACAGTAGGCAGTCATCTGCAAATAGCCGAATATGGAATTTCACTCTTTCTGGTAGATCATTAATATGAAAGAGAAGCAGCAGGGGCCCTAACACTGTGCCTTGTGATCCTACAGCAATGTGACGGGATTTCTCACCATCAACCACCACGCACATTTCATGTTGTGTGAGGCAGTGTGATATCCAGTTAAGTAGTGGACTGTGGATGCCCTAGTTATAAAGCTTCAGCAGTAGGCGTACTGAAATCGAGGATAATGGTGTCATCCTGTTTGCTTCGGTCATGGTACATGTATCCGAGCAGGTCATGGGCTTTGACAACAAGTTGAGTTTCACAAGATTATCCTGAGCAGAAGCCATGATGAAGGTTTGTTAATACATTGTACTTGTCCAAATGGTTTAGTATATGGCGACAGATGATAATTATGCTCTAGAAGCTTGGAGAGCACACAGGTGAATGATACTGGTCTGTTGTTCTCTGGGGAGTGGCGATCTCCATTTTTAAAGACTGGGGCAATGTTTGCGTCTCTCCAATCCTTTGGAAGCTTGCCTGTGTCTATTGACCTCTGGGAGATGGCCATAAAACAGGCTTGCAGTACTCTGTTAGGGAGTTCATCAGAACCAGCTGCTTTACGGACTTTGATGTTATTCAGCAGCATGTGTACACCATCCTCCAGGGCGATAGATAACAAGCGTACTTGCGTTATAACGCAATTAAAATAACCAAAAACGTAATTAAATTCAAAATAAAGCGTACAAAAACGCAAATACAAATTTAATAACGTAATTCCAGTAAAAAACTTGCGTCGCGAAACGCAATTCTTACAAACACCGGGTGTATTTTTTAGACTGGTTATTTTCGGTACAAAAATGTATCGGATAGTTTATTTGCCGTCCAATGAAGAAAAGAAGGCAGTCTTTCCAGCGGTTATCAATCTTTGGGGTATTATTGTTATTATTCGTAGATCCGTCCGATTTCTACTTTCATTTTCAAGGTATTCAACTCAAAATGACCCGAAAACGAGGTGCATCGCTTTGAACAGCCATAACTTCATCAATTGTGCAGCGATTTTCACGAACTCGGTCTCATTCAACGCAAAAATGAATGAACTTTGATCAGAAATTCAGTAATTGTTTTTTGTTATGTACAGGTACCTTTTTGAATTCCATGATCAGAAATTCAGTAATTGTTTGTTATGTACAGGTACCTTTTTGAATTCCATTTGTATAAATAATATAGTAACCTTAGTAGATTTTTTTTATATTATATACATGATATATGTCATTCCCTAAATTAACCAATTGAGTTAAAAAAAACGGGGTTGAAAAACCCAATTAAGCTTTAAAGTAGGGGGTGAAATTTTTTGCTAAAACTCTATTGAATTTACAAAACCCCAATTGTTGTCAAAAACAGGGGGTGAATTACCCAATATACCCCAAAAGTTATCTATAGCCCTGCATCCTCACTTATTTGAAGTGGAGGGATGTTGTCATTTACCCTGCTTGTTAGTTGCAGAATTTGCTGGTTTATGTCGTCCTTGGTGAAAACAGAACTGGAACTGATTTACTAGTATTTCTGCCTTGCCTTTGCTGTCTGTGATGTCAGAGGTAAGGGTCTCACTTTTACAGATTTTTCTAAACGTTTAAACGAAATTAAATAAACGAAACGTTACCGTATATATACCGTTTAAACAGTATCCCTATGTCCATTTTAAAAGCATCAGTGCCATCGCATCTCCAAACTGAAAGTAGCAATTATTTCCGGAAGTTATATTTAGTGCATATCCCCTTCGCGCAATGACGTCATATTAAAACCAACTGTTCTCGTCGTTGTCGAACCATTGGGTTACACTTTATCTACTTACATGCCGTAATATTTTGTAACAAAGACGAATTAATATCGAAAAAACATTCCTTAAATAAGAGTAAACCGGTTTTAAAATTGTCAATGTTTTACTTAACACGATGTACATCAAAAGATGCATACTTCAATTTATGTAAAAATATTCCTATACGGAGATCGTTCGCCATATATCTTGAAATGAATGCCGATGAAGAAACGTCGGAAAAATTTCCTCATGCACTTCGTGCCGACGCGCGTCGAATGGTCAAGACAATTTGGGTCATGCTCATGCAACAAAAGGCGGGAATTTCGTGATGACGCGCGTTAAATATTCAAGACATCTAGTCCGTACATGGTGTATTGTTATGTTTACGGTATTGTGAATAAGGGGCATGTGGTGCACGTGATACAAATAGTTTTTAATACGAGTCTTTTTCAGCAGCTGTTAACAAGCTTTGCAATGTCGTAACGTAATGAACTAAACTGATTTATATTGATATTGACTGTCGTTTAAACATTTACAGTTTTTGTAAACGTTTTTGACCAAAACACGAAACGCGACGGTTTAAACATTTAAAGGTGATACCCTTAGTCAGAGATGTCCGTGCTCTAGTAGGAGAACTGTTCCTATATTGTCCGCTTTCCTAAACTTTATGTAGTTCCGGAATGGTTTTGAGTTGTTGTTTTTGAGGCTCTCTTCTATTATTTTGTTAATATGAGTCCATTCAGCTTTCTGCATAGCTCTCTTGGTTTCTTTCTGGCATTTATTGTAAAGTTTTTATATGGTGGACTTGGAAATTAATGGGGAGAAAAATATTGTTTAACCAAAATAGACTTTGACCAGGGGGAAGCATGTATAGTCTGATGGGAAATCGTATAACCTTGGGCTTGGACATGTTTTGGGGCAGACTGGTAGTATAAATTAATTATTGTTATACTCACCAACATTTGCCTGTTTTTTCTTGCCTTTAAATGCAAAGCAGCCCTGAAAATTATGTATGTCATTTTTAATATTAATGCATACAACCCCGAAAACTAAACAGGGAAATAAATAAGCAGGAGATGACAATCTAATGGTAAATGTGCAATTGGATTTTCTGAGAAAAATCTAGCTTAAGAAACTTCAGCGTACAGTTTATATAGTATTGACATACCTGTACGCTGAAGCCAACCCCATATCGAAAGTCAACCAGAGTCGTAACATATTTATGTCACGCTATAAATCAAAAACAGTTCATTTTCTTGGATACATTTCTACATATATTGGTGAATGAATATAAATTACTGCATCGGAGAATATTTTAAGGTTCAAATGTTTCAAATGCATCTTACAATAGATAAAATAAGTCTGAAATTCACAATTTTGACACCATTGTCGCTTTGTCACGTGACGAGTTTTCATTTGGATACTTTCAGATGAACCTTGACATTTTATGCTGAAATTTGTAAACATTACTTTCATTTTCTGAAATCTATGATTTTGTGATTAACAACTTACGTCTGGTGGATTATAAGACTGATTTCAGTGTGAATCAGGTAGTTTTAAATAATATTTACTTTGAGTTTGTGTTTACACTACAATTTGTTAAAAAATGAGCCAGAATAATCTAAAATACTGGGAAATGTCATTCTGAATTTGAAAACACTTGAGCACATGGTATGTTACTAAAAATATAAATAACGTCATATGACCGTGAAATCTCGGGAGATTCGCATTTCAAGAAAGTCTGTCACATCGCTGTTTTTTTTTATATGTACAGGGTTTTTTTTTAGAAAAAGGGGAAGACGCTGGGTAAAAGGGGAAAATCGAGCGCGAAAGAGACATATTTGGGGAAAAAATAAAAACTGATCATTTCAATGTCTATAACTCGCCTAAAGACTTCAGGGTTTTTTTTAGAAAAAGAGGCATGTCTCTGACCTTTTTGTTCTTAAACACATGAACAAGTATGGTATTAAAGTCAAAGTCCTAAATAAAGTTGCAGGGTTAGATCTAATAATGGGAAATGTTTTCAACTGGGGCCGGGGAACGATTTCAATATTGTGATTTCAATTTCATGATGAATGGGTTGACGATCTAGATCTGCTACAGTATTGGAAGGGAAAGGTGCGGCAGCTGCCGATTGTCTACTTTCACAATAATCCGACAGTATTAATCGATGTTGATTACATGTACCTCCGAATCCTGCTGGGTTTCAACGGTTTTTGATGATTCATTCTTAAAAAATGCGTCAACGCAATTAATATTTTCTGAGTCTGAACGTTTTATTTTGTTCGTGTATGAACGCCAATTGTGAGACTTTTTTCTGTTTTAACGTTTATACCCATCTTGGCTTTCACATAACCCCGATGAAAACTCGACTGGTTTCCGGTAATTAATTGACGAATCACCCTTCTCGCGCAAGACCGGAATCCAGTAAAATAGTCACATGATTAATACGATTAGTTGCCCGGTTTCCATGATGTAATTTAAGAGCTATATATAGAATCACTGGGATTCCCAGATTTGAGTGTTCGTCGGGAGAGAGAGAGAGAGAGAGAGCGAGATCGTTGTACATGGTACAAATAGGATAAGTGTCGACTTCCCAAAAGAAAGAAAAAAACATTTCTTTGAGGGTAAAATATTATATTTTAGTGAAAAATTATATTTTTGGAGGGGAAATGGTAGTTTTAGGGGAAAAATTCTGGTAGGGGAAGACGCCGATTATCGGCGTCACTTTCTTAGTGAAAAAAAACCCTGATGTAGGAGGAGAATAGATAAATTTTAAATGTTTAAGATAATATTTTGTGAAAGAATATCAGTTTAATGTAAAAAATTTCAATCTTTCCGATCAAGTAGTTGATTTGGGCCAATAACTGCATTTAAAAGCTGATTTGGACCGGTCTTTGTTGACTGTCAACTTTTCGGGAATTTCTGGTTGACTTTCTCTAATGGGTTTGGTCCATAACTATAAAGTCGCGCCATTCAATAATCATAAAAAGGGACATTTTAAAGTTATGGTAGCCAGAACTAAGAAAAATCCAATGTCCCCAATACACGATGTATAGAATTAATGAACAAACGTGGGAAACTGTGACAATATTTTTTAACCAGAATAGTTACTCTCTACTTACTGCCTATTCTATGTGCAGATTAGATGTTGATGATGAAGGAAATGTATTAATGCATAATGATAATTCTACTTGTAAACATAATGTTGTTGTAGCATAATTTCCGAAATGTTGAATATCCGAAAGTCATGACATTCATCATGGTATAAGAAAAGGGGTATGAAACATGCTTATACCTCATTAGACTACGTCATGTGAACGTCATAAAATATTTTTATATTTTCAGGTATAATTCTTTCATAAAAAATGAAATAATTCGCCAAAATAACCTTTGAAACCGAACCAGCTGTATTCATTTTTTCCCGCAGATCTTTTTGAGTTGAAGAGTATCAACAATAGCCAATCAAAGTGCACGTCACTTCCTACCAAGGTTACACGGCAATCAGTGTTTGTCGTTAATTTTACAGTAAGTAACGAGAGGGAACCAGGTGAGAGCGATATTGTACAAAGAGACCGACTATGCATTGGGTATGATTATATGCCTAAATGATAATTGATTTTAAAAGTTATTAACCAGACGTAGTGCATGTTTTATAGTGTGGAGAGTCTTTGGGAACAGGCTATGTGTTAGTGCGTGATCGAGAGCATATTTACGCTTATTTTGTTAACCAAAATCGCACGGCTTCACAATTTGGGCTGGTACAAAACTCAAGAAGGGATAAATCTGTTTCTTTGCGTCAATAGTAACAAATGAACAACGCAACACTTGTAAAATTCAGCATGCTATATACATCAAACAAAATGTTCAATTACATCTAGCATAGAGTAATCAAAACAACGAAATCCTGCAAAACAAATTAACTTAAATATGCAAACACACACACGCACGCACGCACGCACGCACGCACGCACGCACGCACGCACGCACGCACGCACGCACGCACGCACGCACACACACACACACACACACACACACACACACACACACACACACACACACACACACACACACACACACACACACACACACACACACACACACACACACACACACACACACACAAGCATATCGGTTTATAACAAATAAGCTTACACCAAATACCGTGTTGTACACTATTACCATAGGTACAGCACAACGATTAAAAAAATCTGATTAGAAGTGCTATACATAATTTACAGGAACGCTTTTTTTGTAAAGATGTCTAGGGAAATACATTTGTGAACCTCATGTTTCGAAAGATTAGTTCACTGTTACACATAATTGACATATTTACTCAATTAAGTTAACTGTGAAGACACGTTAACAGTTGTTTCCACCTGTATAATTCCGATTTTGAGTGTTTGTTGTTATTGTAAGGTAAAACTTGTTTGTTAAGATAATGAATCATTCTGTTGTGACTTTGGTGTCATGGATATGGTTTCTCCATGCAAAGGAAATGTAAAGGGATCCTCTTGGGTGTTTATCTCCACCACCAAAACCCATAGAATCTGACTACACAGTTTTCTGAACAAGCCTAACACGTTGGATTAATAAAATATAGTTTAATATTCATATTTTGGCAAAATATTGAACTAAAAGATAACTTAACTCTTTTTATTTTCTGAAGTGCTGTCATATATAGTCTTAAAATAAACACGACACGGCATTATCACATAAATCTATAAATATCTCAGCCTTGCGGCGCTATATATAACCAATATTTACTCCGATTGAATAATATCGTATTTACGCCTTTACCATAGTTGGGCTGGCATAGTCGAGTGGTTACTTCGAAAACAAGTTTGTTAAAATAAAAGTAAAAAAAAGTTCTCGTGGGTTCGATCCCCATAGATTCACTGACGCCATTCAGCTCTTTTTGGATTTGTTCGCTTTTGTCCTTGTTTTCAAAATGTCTAACGCATTTATATTTATATCTATTACTATAAAAAGTGTGCACATTATACGGGCGTAATAATTGGTTGTACAAAGAGTAAAACAATTTTAATTAGGAATGTTAAAAAAGTTAGTATTAAGTCAAAAAGACATTAAAACTGACGTTTGTTTGTGACGCATATTTTACATTTTAATATGTTATGACTACAATTTAACAGATTTTGAACATATTTCCATAGAATATACCGGTAGTTGTGTATTAAATTGTTATAATTGAAAAGGTTTCCTTAATGTTGTCGAACTTTTAATTGTTTGCAATCACATGTGTACGTTGAGTAACGTTTCGTTGTTTGTATTGCCCTGTATTGCCATGTATTGCCCAATATACAAAATATGCTCTTATTTTCTATAAAAGACTAACGAATGGTGTCACGCGTTTGTCTCCTGTTGGAGTCTGCGGACTTCATTTTTCCTAAATATTTTCAATGGATTGTAAGGAGCAACACTAAAAGTATTATATTTTAAAGGCGGACTCAAACATCGGCGGGCACATGCATTCTTATCTTGTTTTTCGGGCATATTAGCGTTATTATTTTTATTGATTCCTAGTATACAACTCACGTAATAATGTGCATTTATATATCAGGTTATTTCTAATCAGGTATTTCTATGCAATGTTGTTATGTAATGCACACGAGTAATGCACACGACAGGACCATTTCTGTGCACGTTATAATGTACAAAAGAGAGATGTATTTTATTAATTGTATTATTATACTATACTGGAAAAAAATAAACATGTACATTTTCACAGTGTAGCATCTTTAGTTCATTTTCATTGAATCAACCACCTAATTACCGATATAAAATTGAGGAGTTTTATGCATAATTGATTCAAATGTAAAATGAAGTCCAAAGCAGACAATTAACCGCCGTTTTTCCTGTAAGAATGGCCTTGATATTGCGGTGGTCTGACTGCACAGTGTCGTAATAAGATAAAACAAAATTAGAAAAGATTCACGATGATCCTTAAGTTTCCATTATATCCAGTGAATTACCTTTATGTGTCTTCTAAACATATTTCCACTCCATTCCCGATTAGCCTACACATCCGAGAATCGCGAGTACGATTCAAAGTCCATGCACATTATGTGTTGGAATTGGTCATGATTTTTTTTTCTTTTCAGGCAAGTCTCCCCTTACGTTGAGTCAACTCATGCAGTTATCTGTAACTGACGCAAGTATAGGTAAATAGACTAATCGGAACGCGTGATAATGTTTTCTGACCGCCGTTAAGTGACTGAAAAAAATATGAACAAGGCGACAATCAAAATCAACAAAACAAAAAAACATGTGTAAAACAAGTATATTTATACAGAAATTTTAATATTGATTAAGTTGTTTACATGATATTGTTATTTTTATCCAATACATAAAGTACTGTGCATACATAAAATACAGAGATTTTTGTTTTATCACCATTAAATCAAGAATGGGACTTCATAAAACAACATAACAGATTATTTTATTTTCACAATGGAATCAAGACTGCGACTTTGTACTTACAACATTTCCGGTGCATTTTCCGTGTAGACCTATAACCAGCTGTAAATTATCCCCACGTCTTTCGGAGAAAAAGTGGGGATATTGTATTGATGTGCGTCTGTCCGTCCGTCCGTCCTGGCCACCTTCTCTTCCTACACTATTAGCACTAGAACCTTGAAACTTACATACATGGTAGCTATGAGCATATGTGCGACGGTGACAGTGACGGAATTTTGATCTGACCCCTTGGTCAAAAGTTATGGGGGTTGGGGCGGGGCCGGGTCAGAGATTTTCACTTATTTTTTTTTATGTTATTTTACATTAACTTCTTCATTTCTGCACCGATTTACTTCAAATTGATACTGAGCCTCTCTTATGACAATAAGGTCAATCTCAACTATGCATGGCCCCATTACCAACCCTGGGGCGCCCCGGCCACATAGTCCACGCCCACCCAAAATTGCCTTTTACTATAATTTCTTCATTTCTACACCGATTCACTTCAAATCGATACTCAACCTCTCTTATGACAATACGGTCAGTCTCAGGTATGCATGGCCCCATTACCAACCTAGGGCAACCCGCCCACATAGGCCACGGCCACCCAAAATTGCCTTTTACTATAATTTCTTCATTTCTACACCGATTCACTTCAAATTGATACTGAACCTCTCTTATGACAATACGGTCAATCTCAGCTATGCATGGCCCCATTACCAACCCTGGGGCGCCCCGCCCACATAGGCCACGCCCACCAAAAAATTGCCGTTTAATATAATTTCTTCATTTCTACACCGATTCACTTCAAATTGATACTGAACCTCTCTTATGACAATACAGTTGATCTCAACTATGCATGGCCCCATAACCAACCCTGGGGCGCCCCGCCCACATAGGCCACGCCCACCCAAAATTGCCTTTTACTATAATTTCTTCATTTCTACACCGATTCACTTCAAATTGATACTGAACCTCTTTTATGACAATACGGTCAATCTAAACTATGCATGGCGCCAATACCAACCCTGGGGCACCCCGCCCACATAGGACACGCCTACCCAAAATTGCCTTTACTATAATTTCTTCATTTCTACACCGATTTACTTCAAATTGATACTGAGCATCTCTTATGAAAATACGGTCAATCTCAACTATGTAAGGCCCCATTACCAACCCTGGGGCGCCCCGCCCATAATAGGCAACACCCAGCCAAAATTGCCTTTTACTATAATTTCTTCATTTCTACACCGATTCACTTCAAATTGATACTGCACCTCTCTTATGACAATACAGTATATCTCAACTATGCATGGCCCCATTACCAACCCTGGGGCGCCCGCCCACATAGGCCACGCCCACCCAAAATTGCCTTTTACTATAATATCCTCATTTCTACACCGATTCACTTCAAATTGATACTGAACCTCTTTTATGACAATACAGTCAATGTCAACTATGCATGGCGCCTTTACCAACCCTGGGGCGCCCCGCCCACATAGGTCACGCCCACCCAAAATTGCCTTTTACTATAATTTCTTCATTTCTACACCGATTTACTTCAAATTGATATTGAACATCTCTTATGACAATACGGTCAATCTCAACTATGTATGACCCCTTTACCAAACCTGGGGCGCCCCGCCCATAATAGGCCACATCCACCCAAAATTGTCTTTTGCTAAAATTTCTTCATTTCTACACCGATTCACTTCCAATTGATACTGAACTTCTCTTATGACAATACGGTCAATCTAAACTATGCATGGACCCCATTACCAACCATGGGGCGCCCCTGGGTCAAACATGCGGCGTGGGGATACGCGCCGGCCTCTGCCGCGCCATTTCTAGTTTTTAATGACATTAATCAACAGCTTATAAACTGTTGAGAACATTTCGCGAATATAAATTCGAATATTTCATTAACTGATTTGAGAGAAATCCCCCACAACATTGGTCACATCACTGCGTCCTTTTGCATGTCCGGACTACTCTCTACATGTTCATACGACACACAGACACACATTTTGGACCAGTTACAATTACGCATTCAATTACATCTCAGAATTTCAGGGTCAGTGCTCGGTTAGTTAATCGTCAGCTGAATACAGAATGGTCTATCGATAAACGCATAATGATGACAATACAGTATTGCTTTCAATATATTAAATAAATACGAATTATAGGGAAATAAATGACTGGGAAAGTATCGGTAAATGCCATTCATTTGCATTGTGAAAAAAAACTACCGACATATCATAGTTTCATGATCAGAGGAAAATAGTTGAATTATCAAACCGTGTGACATTCATTTCTGATTCTCCGAGTTTGTGACGAATATTTTCTTTACTTTTTTTTCCGTTTAAGTAATTTACGTTTTGTTTAATTCAATTTAAACATACATCTCGTATACATATGAAAAACAAGGTTATACATTGACAACATCAACATATCAATTATTGTTATTAAAGTGTGTTCATATTATATGCAATTTCTGCATAAAAGTTGAAGTCAATTTTAGAGATAATGCTAAAATATTATTAAAAAAAAAAGAAAAACAGAAGGACGATAGAAATTTCCTTAAGGAGTTTCAGTAGGGAAAAACATGGAAAAGGTTAGACGGAAAGGAATACTACGATATAGGCAAGCTCATGTTAGAGTGTGACAAATTTATGCCATTTGTTTGTCTGTAAATGTATTTTATTTCTTTCAAACACTATTGTTTCTTCCAATTTTATTTTCATTGTGAAATCTTTTTTGAAAAACCCAATATTAAGAGATTCGTGTCTTTTTTAACACTGAATACATATGCTTTCATAAGAATGAGTATGTAGTTTATTACCATATTATTTGCACCACCTTTTTTGTCCCAATGTCAAGCACGTTAAGGTCATTGTGTATATCTTTACTTGCTAAATAGTATTCAAGATCTCTCCACATTGGCTGTACAATATTACATTCATACAAAATATGAATGAGCATAGATTTGAAGGTGTTAATTTAAATGTATACAGGTATGCATTAGTAGGTAATGCACGTTGGAGAATTTTGTATTGAAAGTTGCGGAAGTTATTGTCAATTGTGGCTTTAAATGGTATTTGATATGTGTTTTTCCAATCAATATTATAGTTATACGATATCATGATACGTTCCCATGTTTGCTGCTGTTTAGTTTTATTTTCATCAAAGGTTTGTTGTAGGTTATATAAATATCTGCATGCTTTCTTTGTACCTAGCACCTTTTTAAGAAATGTGTCATGGTTACAGTTAAAAAAATCTTCTTCACTTAGTTTTTGTTTGTAGCTTTTTGGAATACTTTTGATGAGTGTGTAATATTTGAGGTAATCATTTGTAGGAATATCGTACACACTTTTAAATGTGTCAAAATTGTAAAAGGTTTTCGACCTGAAGTCAAATATGTGTTCTAAGAATTTCATGCCTCTGTTATACCAATTACTGTAGAAAAAATGTATGCTGATTATTCTGTTCTATTGTTAAATTATTCCATTATATTGTTTTATTGATGTGTCCTGCTTTATCATATGATTTTACTTTGTTCCATGATAAGAGAATATCTATAAGAAATTTGTTTTTAAAATTGGTGATAATATGTTTTTCTTCTAAAGGACACTAAAACACCAGATCGCCACCATATTTATTTAATTCTTTTTGGTAAAAGATCTTTCACTGGCCTTTAATATTTGTGTCTGTCAATCTTTTGACCCAACTAGCCTTATTGGAATGTATAAAAGCATGTATATCTGTTAAATTGAGTCCACCCTGTTCAATAGGTTTAATGTTGTTCTTTTGATTATTTTCAGGTTTGCCATTCCACATAAATTGGAAAATATGTTAAATATTTGTTTGTATTGTATCGTTTTGGGGGTGGGAAGCATGGTCAGATAGTACATTATTTTGGGCAGCGTAAATGTTTTGACAACAGTGATTTTTACCATTAATGATAATGTTCCCATTGTTTTAAGCATTTTGTAGATTCTTGTAATTTGGGTGGAATGTATTTTGCCATGTCGAGATTTTCGTCATTTGTGAAATAGAAACCAAGCGTTTTAGCCCCATTAGAGGTCCAGATAAAGTTTTTGTACTCTTTAAATTTGATTAGTGAATGTTTAAGTGAACCAACACGCATTACGGTTGATTTTGGGATATTTAGTTTTTAAGCCGGATATATCACTAAAGTCTTGTATTGCGTTTATTAAAGCAGTGAATGAGTTAATTGTTCCATCAATGAAGTATGTTGTGTCATCTGCAAAAAGGGTTTGTTTTATGTCAAAGTCGTATACTTTTATTCCTTTAATATTTTCATTTTTCTCGATATAATTTGACAGTATTACGATGCCGAGAATAAAAAGCGTGATTGACAAAGGACAACCTTGTTTTACACCTCGTTGTATGGCTATTGGCTCAGAAAAGTGACCATTATTGATTATAATTGTATTTATGTCGTTGTAGAAAAGCTTTATCCATTGTATCAGCTCTGGCCCAAAGTTATATTTTACAAGACATTGAACCATAAAGTCGTGGTCTAAACTGCCAAAAGCTTTTCATAGTCTGCAAAAAGGAGCAAGCCTGGCTTGTTTTTATTATTAAAGAAATGAATTGTTTCAAAAATGGTCCTTTTGTTTTCACCTATATAAAGACCTTTCATAAATCCAGTTTGTCTTGGCGCTATTATTGACGATATAACTTTTGAGGTTCTGTTAGCTATTGCTTTTGTTGCTATTTTATAATCAGTATTTAATAAGCTTAAAGTCTCCAATTGTTTAGTGACTCTAAATCTTTACCTGGCTTTGGAATGAAAATGAGTGTGAGGATGCTTTGTCTTTGAAGTTGGGTTAAGTTTCCAGTTACATATGAGTGGTTAATATAATTCAGATAATATATTTTATCCCAAAAAACTTTGTAGAATTCTGCTGATAATCCATCTGAACCAGGACTTTTGATATTACCCATTTCTTTTAAAGCAGTAGGACACTCGTATTAATTTATACGGCCTTCACATGATTGTTTCTCAGCGTCTGTGAGTTGTTGTATGTGTGTTTCAAAAAAAGTTGATGCATTACTATTGTTGTACTTTAAATGTGTTTTTTACTGTAAAGGTTTGAGTAAAATTTACTCGGTTCGTCTAATATAGTTTTTGTGTCTCTGATAAAGTTTCTGTGTTGTTTATTTTCAGTTTATGTATGGTTTTACTTTCATGTCGTTCTCTAAATTTGCAAAGTACTTAGATTTTTTTTCATTTTGTTCAATGTGTATAGCCCTTGCTCGATTCAACATGCCATTTATTTTTCTCTTCTATAATATGTTCATATTATAATTTTGTTTCTCTAATTGATTTTATAATGTTTTCATCATCAGCAGTGCTATTGTTTAATTTTTTTCTAATGTCTCTAATTTTTCGATAATTTGATGTTCTTTCTCCTGGTTTCTTTTTTTTGTCACAGATGAAAATTTTACACTAACGTTTCTCACAGTCCCTTTTATCAGCTCCCATAATGTTTTTGGATGACTATTTTTGTTAAGTTCTACAACTGATTTTATTTGTGTTTGATACTCTTCTTCTATTTTCTTTACTAAGTAGATACACAAAGGGACGGTATACGTACATAAATTATATTATTCAATATATACGTGAACACATCCGAGATATACCATACCGAATCGTATAAACTTTATTAACAGTGCACGCAATAAACTTTTAAAGTTTAATAAACAAGTCATTAACGACGGATAAAAGACAATTACGTAATGTAAGTTGAGCATTATTTAGTCTAAATGATGAAACTTCATGCAATTATATACACGGCCGTTTATCACACGCTCCACCTCGTTTTTGAGATTCATTAATAAACGAGTCAATGCAACTTCCGAGGTAGCGCTCAGGCCCAGTTGTTTTGAAATTTCATGGATAATTTTACAGGAGGATTATTTTTATATGTTTTCTTCAACACAAAGCGCATTATTTTTAAAATCTTTAAAATCGGGCAATGTAGTGCAATTCAGGGAAGATTAATTAATTCAACAATGTACAGAAACATACATTCTCAACTTATTTAAAAACGTGAGAACCTTTATAAGCTGTGGAATGGTGGAGTTTTTAAAATCATTTCGATGAGTGTTTCCTGTATGACGAGAAATTGTCCACCCAATTTAATCGCTAATGGTATCAAACAATTGCGTTCAACATAAATTAGATGCTGCCATGCACAAAAATATTACCTTCTTGCCGACGTAGTAGGTAATATTGCATTTTTCCAAAAGAGATGGAGGTAATGCTTAGGAGATGGCGCTAATGCTAGGAGGTGGCGCCAATGCAGGATGTATCAATTAACAGTCGTATCGCAATGGCATTATCACATGAAGTACAATTGATACTATTTTTATTCTATTTTTAATTTATTTTTCAAAGTACATACGAAGGCCCAAACCTTTACAGAACATAAACATTTCTATAATAAATAAGATGTAGTGTTTTAAATATATAAGTGATCAACTCAATTAAGAAGTCACCAACATGAATGAAACATACTGTACGATAAATTCCAAAGATTTGTAATACTCAATAAAACCAATAACGTAATGTTCAACATTATCAAAATAATTCATCGACAACAATATGTGTATACAGTATGATAATTCACGAAATAAATATAAGATAATACTTCTTCTTGAATGATGATTTGTGTCCCTTAATGCAAATGCTTAATTTACTAAAAGGCCAAGGTCAACGGATCTTAATTAGAGTCATATATGTTGTTTTTCCACTTTCAACACTAAAAATGAAGATAGCTCGTTCTTTTTCCTTTTTTGTATAATACATGTTAAATGTTGTTATCTTACAAAGACGAACGTTAAAATCCATCAAGACATTATAAGAAAACTACTTTTTGTTCTAATTAAAATCGCCCGCGACTCAAATGTGCTGAAGTAGTCAACTTACAAAAAATAATGTCCTGTAGACATTATAGAAATCATAACATAAAATATTTCACTGTAAAAAATCTGTAAATGTGCATTGGCGCCAACTCCTAATCTGAGCGACACCTCCTTGGCATTTTCTCCATCTCTTTTTGAAAAATGCAAATGAATTAATTAGATCGGCTTGAAGCAGATGTTTTTGTGCACGCATTAACTTTTACAGTTTCAAAGCAATCGTTTTATTAATGAGCGATTAAATTGACTGGGAATTTTCTCGTCACACAGGTAAAAAACATCGATTTGCTTTACGAAATATACCATGCCGCAACTTATAAAGGGCCTCATCATTCCAAATGGGTTGTGATTGTATGTTTCTGCACTTCCTGGATGAATTTAGAATCGCTGTATCGCACTAATTTGGCCGATTTGCAAAAATCATGCTAAAAAAAACGCATAAAACCTAATCAGTGTAATCACCTTGCAAAATTATCCGTTAAATTTCAAAACATCCGGGCCTGAGCGCCACCTTGGAAGTAGTATGGACTCATTTATTAATGTACCTCAAAAAAAAGGTGGCGCGCGTGATTGAAGGCCGTGTATTTTAAGTTGCAAAGTTTGAACTCTCATATTTGAAATTAAATGTTTTTTAAAGATATTTCTGGTTATGTCTAATGGATAAAAGAAAGATTGTTTTAAATTACTAGATAAAATTAAAATGTTGTCGGTTAATTTCGACCCATAAATAATAAATTTATAAATTAGGATTTTTATTTGAAAGAAGCTTGTGAGACGAATAATCCGACTAGTTATTTTTCTTTATGTTTTATATTCCATTTCGTTTTATGCCAAACAAATTATTTATCATCTAACCATTTATAATAAAAACAAACACATTTGTTTAGGTGTCATGACAAGCAGGGTAATTTATTTCTTGAAAACACACGCACAAACACTGGTTCCAAAAAACAACAACATTGCCATAAAGTATGAATGGCAAATAAGTGTCATTATACATAGAACTGTGAAAAATGGAGTATAACAAGTATACTCGTTAATGTCCGGAACCAATGCCCCTGTCTATCTTAAGTCATCCTTCTACTCTCTTAACACTCACTGAAACACATAAAGCATAATATTAGCCTTTAAACAAAACATAGCATTAACAAATAAAAATAAAACGATTTAAAGCACGTCAACGCTCTACCCTGCTTGCCTGTCGAATGAATAAACCTACAAATCTATGCCCGAAGAAATCTTGATTTCCGCATCATTGAACATGCGCACCTTCAAAACCTGTATAACAACTTTATTCAATCATACACCGATAATAAATACATTTATGTTTTATATTCCATTTCATTTTATGCCAAACATAAATTATTTATCATCTAACTGTTTATAATAAAAAATAAACACATTTGTTTAGGTGTCATGACAAGCAGAGTAAATTATCGACAGAAAAAGAACGGGGAAAAATATGATGTAAAATGTTTAATTTCCAATATCAAGTACCATATATATTTACAAACCCAAATGAGAAGAAACAATCTTTTGTGTTTCTTCCGAATCTCTCACGTATCGATCCTTAGCATTATCTGTTTTCCACCGCCCATGCTTTTTGACGATGCTGCGAAGCAGCTCGTCTAAGGTATCATACCATGACTAAATTCTTCACAATGGCGACCTATGTAAAAGACCAAGATTGAGATAGCTCGATTTTTCTAATCGGCATACCTCGCTTATTATCATTGATAAAGGTATAGGAAGCTCAGCTTTAAATAGGACAGCATCTTCTGGGAAAAAGATTTTATAATAGTTTGAAAACGTTAATTTTTAATCAGTTATATTCATATCATTATATGTTTGTAGATCAATGAAACAACTATGCATTTTCTGTATTGTATTTGACATTTGTCGTGATTCAGTAAATAAATTGCGAAATAAAACGTGTATAATTAACTTTCAACGCGATCATGAGTGTAAAGAAAACGAATTATTTCGAACCTGCCAATTGTAAACGTTGTAGCGACTTTGGTGTATAAACAGCATAATAGCCATGTGACATCTGAGAAACTCGCTCTTATGCGTGTTTTCTCATTTTGCATATTTAATAAACTTTTCAAACAGAAATTACAGAGCCACATCAGTACACATACTACGTTTGATTATTCATTCGTTTGTTGGATATTGTTTGCTGTTTTAAACACATATTAGGTCATATCGCGGAGATTTAGTTAACCTTACCATGTGTTCATAGGCGAACTCACGTATTCAAGTGCTCTTACGACTATGTGCTCATACCTACTTTCCGGAATCATCATGAAATTATTGCTGTACTTAACGAACAAACATGTCTAAGCTTATTGAATTAAAGAAACAAAATAATCAAAAGATAAAAAATATATGTTCGTGCACATGGACATGTGAAATAACGTCCGTACAGCATCATTAACTTAGGAAAGGAAACAACGAAATATAAAGTTTGGTATGATCAACATGTGAAATTAAAGAGCATGGTGAAATTAAAGAGCATGTCAAGTTTTGTATTTATATGCCGAAGCGTTATGTTATAACCCACAAACATTTTACTGTAACATAACGTTTTTTAAGATAAGTGGTACAGAAAATACACGTCGAATATCTTAAAAGATATTTCTTGTTATATATTTGATCGAGAATGTAACCCGCCTCCCAGTTTCACTGAATGGATCAAGTTCCCCACGGATACTACTTCCCTGTACCCCCCTTTTTTTTTCGTACCCTACATTTTTCGTACCCAATTTTTGCACGTACCCAATTTTTGTCGTACCCAATTTTGTTTTCCTACCCAATTTTTTTTTGCTACCCAATTTTTTTTTCGTAACCAAATCTTTTTTCGCACCCATTTTTTGTGTGCATAATTTGTGTACCCAAAATGTTCGTAACCATTTTTTTCCTACCCAAAAAGTTCGTACCTTCATATACAATTGTGGCGATGTAGATAAAATTAAATTGATGCTTTTATATCAATCCTTTTCAAAAGCATCGTCACACCAGTACTGTCAGTACTTTGATTTAACAATCTATCAGCCACACCGCTATTTGCAGCAGCAGTTGCTCCCCCTGACCGAAATGAATGCAAACCGTAAACATTAGGATTAAGTCCAATAGCACTAAGTTTGTCGTGTAAGATTTCTCGTGCTCTACTGTACTCATCTGCTTTGAGCAAACTAACACGTCTTTATGCATTTTCTTACAATGTTTTATGTTCACATAAACAAAAAATCTTTTGAAGTATCTGGCATAGCTGCTTCAAAGATATATTTATTTAAGTAATATACAGGGCATAAATCTGAATTTGTTTTACAAATAGTCACCTGTTCGCCCTTGCACAATTGATCCGTTTTACTCTTACAAATGTTAATTTTAGCACAATCCTCAAACAAGAGCACCGCCTTGCGGGTGCAGACCGCTCATCTATTTTCTTTTTAAAGGTGAAGGGACTCTCAATTTCAATCACAAAGGAGGGAGGGGTGGAGTGAAGAGGGGTGTATAGTGTGGGGTGTGGACATTTATTACATTATCTTCCAAAAATGCGGAAAAAAAATGCAAAAAAAATTTGGGCGGTGGGGGGGGGGAGGGGATTCTTGGGTGCGATGGTTGGACGGTATTTCAAAATAATAAAAATAAATATTTGTGTTTTTAACCGTTTCAAAAAAAAAATTGGGGGGTGGGGGTGGGGTGGGGGGTATAGTGTGAGGGTGTGGAGGTCATTTGTGAGATGATCTTAAAAAAAATGAAGGGGGGAGGGGGGGAAGGGGGAGGGCACGGGGGATGGCTTGGGTGGAGTCTATTGTGGTATGTCAGGTAAGAGTAGTTTTGTCAAAGTATCAATCAAATCTAATCACAAATAAAGATGTTATGGCAATTTTAGCAAAATTTAATAATTTGACCTCGAGAGTCAAGGTCATTCAAAGGTCAAGGTAAAATTCAACTTTCCAGGTACAGTAACCTCATGATAGCATGAAAGTATTTGAAGTTTGAAAGCAATAGCCTTGATACTTTAGAAGTAAAGTGGATCGAAACACAAAATTTAACAATATATTCAAAGTTACTAAGTAAAAAAAGGGCCATAATTCCGTAAAAATGACAACCAGAGATATGCAACTTGTCCTTTTACTGTACCCTTATGATAGTTTGCGAGTGTTCCAAGTATGAAAGCAATATCTATGATACTTTAGGGTTAAAGTGGACCAAAACACAAAACTTACTGGTAACCAAATTTTCAATTTTCTAAGTATAAAGGGCCCATAATTCCGTCTAAATGCCAGTCAGAGTTACATAAATTTGCCTGCACAGTCCCCTTATGATAGTTAATAAGTGTTGCAAGTATGAAAGCAATAGCTTTGATACTGTAGGAATAAAGTGGACCTAAGCACAAAACTTAACCAAATTTTCAATTTTCTAAGTATAAAAAGAGCACATAATTCTGTCAAAATGCCAGTCAGAGTTACACAACTTTGCCTGCACAGTCCCCTTATGATAGTTAGTAAATGTTGCAAGTATGAAAGCAATAGCTTTGATACTAAAGGAATAAAATAGACCTAAACACAAAAGGGCACATAATTCTGTCAAAATGCACACCAGATTTATCTAACTTTGCCCGCCCAGTCCCATCATGATAGTAAGTAAGTGTTCCAAGTTTGAATGCAATAGCATTGATACTTTCTGAGAAAAGTGGACCTAAACGCAAAAATTAATCGGAAGCCGACGCCGACGCCAAGGTGATGACAATAGCTCATAATTTAAAAAAAAATAGATGAGCTAAAAATGATACATCGCATCTTTTTAAAGAAACCAATTCGCTAAATCTCAAAAAACCTGAAAAAAATACCAAACACATTGTGACGAATCTCAAATCTAATAAGGAATCAAAGTGTCCCAAAATGTTTAACAATCTTTATCATATCCTCTACAGTTATCGGGCATTTCTGAACTGGTGGTTTTGAATTTGACCTTATTAATCCATTTTTAGCAAAAGTAACCAGATCAGACTCACAAAGATCACAAAATCCCGCAATTTTATGAGCCGATGAAATACCATATACAATCGCGTTAATTTTTGAGGCAGACGGACAAGAATTTTTAAGGGTACCCAAGAACAGACTGACATGATAATCCGTCGATGGCAAAGGATTAAAGTCGTACTTTTTACACCATGCACTATATGCTTTAAAATAAGTATTATACTGTTTGTAGGTGTTATCTGACTTTGATGTTTTGACCAAATCCTTCAGAATTTCTTGAGACTTTTGCAATTCTGATGGAAGACATTCTCTGCTGATCCAGCGACCCATCTTAAAGGCATCTGTCAAATGTATAAATCATTTCCAATAAAAGCATACATTAATACTGTAAATTTACTTACTTTAATAATTTCCTTGCTCTCTTTTTTGCAAGTAATCTCCAATTTGAATTTTACATTACCCTTGCTCTCTTTTTTGCAAGTATTATAATTTAAAAAGTGTTAATTTTAACCCTTGCTTTCTTTTTTGCAAGTATTATCCTTTTAAAAACATATCATTTGCTTTCTTTTTTGCAAATATTCCATTCCTTGTGTACTGTACACGACTTCGTAAGCACCAGGTGCAAACGGTACCAGTCGAACAAAACATTCACCAAACATGGTTTCTATACATTCTTCATAGCCATACATGCAAAACAATATCCATTAAATCATAAATACAAATAAAAACACGACGTATCCAAACTATACCATAAGTATAGCAAAACAGTCGAAAACATTCATATCACATTCACATAACAACGCACATATAGTGTAGTTATATTCGAATAGCAAGTACTTTACTAGAAAAACGTCTTGAGCTAAATACAGAGTGATTGTTGTTCACAAAAATATTCTGACCTCTGTCGAACACAATAATATCCTTTATAAAATGCTTTTGTACATTGCCGGCCTCAAATAAGAACGGCCAAAAGGCTGCACTAAGCCATCTGGATACCACCAAAACGCCATGCGCGTTGCATTCTAGAAGGTGCATAATTGTTTTTCCTACCAGATAAATAGGTGGTACCAACCAAATCAAATCGGCACCCCAAAACTGGTTAAAACAATAAACTGCTTCCGTTTGAAATTCATAGAATTTTGAATTATATCTCAAAGTCTTTTTATTTTTAAAAGTAGCAAAGCGATCAATCGAAAATGGACCCCAAATGCTATTCAAATACTCAAAGAAAATCTCGTGAAACTTCCCATTCATCTGTATTATTAATGTTACTAATACTGTCGGCAACGGAGTTTAATTCTCTAGGAACCCATTGTATTTCTAGTCCTATGTTCATCTTCAAACAAATACTAAAAATGCTCAGAGCTAGATCATGTAACTCGAGATTAGAACTTCCTACCTTCAACACTTGTACACATGATTGAGAGTCAGAAAACCACTTTACAGTTTTCCCCCTTAAAAAATTACCGTAAGCCCGTAAAGCTAGAAAAACTGCTTTAATTTCTTTATAAGTAGAACTTTTATTGCAATCATCATTAGACCATATATCATGAAAAATGAAATCTGGCCTATCAACAATGTAAGCCCCGCAGGCAAACCCACTTGCATCACTGTACACTTTCAAAACTTCGACACATGTACATTTACTTAGAGGTCTTGATTGTATGCCATCTATGCGATCTAACCAAAATCTTAATTCTGAAATACAAAAGCTATCTGGATCAAGGGCTATAACTCTATCCCATAAGTGTCTAGAGGGGATTACGGAATAAAAAAATCTAATCATTAATCTTGCTAGACTACCTATAACAGGCATCATAGAAAAAAAATTCCCCGTACATCTAGCTAAATCCCTAGCCGAAACCATTGGCATGGAAGAAAATACCTTTAAGAGTATTTTTTAAATCAAGCGTTCTTCTATCGGGAATTTCGATAAAAAACATTTGGCTATCCCAGATTAATCCTACCCATTCTAGCCTCTGAACTGGTATCTATATTGACTTTTCCTTATTGATTACAAGTCCAGCTTCGTTTAATGTATTTCGAACAAAATTTGCATCTTGTGTTGCATTTTCGATATAAGAATTAGTACCCCAACCGTCATCTAAAAACATAACAATTTTTATGCCATTAAAACACCAGTATTTAATGATCTCCCTAAGGCACTTAACAAAACAAAAAGGTGCGCACGACAAACCAAAAGGAACCACTGTATAAACATAGTATTAACCATTAAAAAACATCCCAAATATTTCAGTTGTTCAGAAAATGTCCAAATGATAATAACCTTTTGACAAATCAAACTTGAAGCAAAAACAATTCGGATCAAAATATTCAATCCCCGTTTTCCAGTCTTCGAAAGTCATTTTTTTCTTTCCATATGTATTTATTTACAAATCGCAAATCTAAAATCAACTTTTCTTGCCGGCTGCATTTACGGCTACACTTAATGGACTTACAACATGAGGGCTTTAAATTGATTCTACAATAAAGCCATTATTTAACATACCCTGCACGGACTCGTTTACAAAATCTATATGCTTTAAAGCTGATTGGTTATTTGCAGATGCACATTTTTCAGGTAATTCTATTAATGGTAATTTGTAACCGCCTACAATACAGTCAATTATATCAGGGCTGGCACCGATGCTTTTCCAAAAACGAACATGTCTCTTTAAACTGCCTTTTACAGTTGGAAGAATGTGATAACTGATACTTTTCTTCACAATGCGCATCAATGTCAGAAATGTCTAAACCAGCAATATACTTATCATATGATAGGTTTTCTATCTGGATTTCCGGTCTCACGTCTAGGCACGATGTTTCCCTGGAAACGGTTAACCCACTCGCACTCGCGCCGGAAATGGCCCTGTCGTCCACAAGCGAAGCACGTGGTGTTGGCGCCGGCTCTGGCTGGATAGGGCCGAAAAAACTGTTGGCGCTCGATCTCAATAGCCATCGGACGAGATGGGAAAAGAGGACCAACAAAAGGATCGTGCGCTGGTGGAGCCGGGGAAGCGGAAGCAGATGGTCGATCAGCCAAACGATTGGAAAACAGAACGTACATTCAACGAATTAGAAGGATTTGATTTCAGTTTTTTTTTTACAGCTCTAGCCTCGGCTTTGTTTATTTTCTTTTCATCATCACTATCCGACCCTATTACTGGTTTTTCATATTCAGCAACAGTGGCCCAGCCCCCGGGGGAAGAATCGGCTAACCTGACAAGTTTATTTCTGTAAGTTAGTTTTTTTAAACCTTCTTTTGCCTTTTCTTTAGCAAAGCCAAGACTATCGCTGTCCAATATACATTGAAGCAAAGAGCAGATTTCAGTATTGAATACGAATTGATGTTTACACGAGGCACTCTTGAAAGCAGGCACATCAATTTTATCAACATTTTTATGGCTTGTAATATCCCTTTTTAACGATGACAACTGTGAATCAAAGTAGCTTCTAAATAGACCAAACACGTCAAACAATTCTTCCCTATCCCCCGAGGGCCTACCTTCGTGACTGCTACCACGTGGTCGCTCCGTGTGTCCATTTCCATTGTCAGCTCTATCTTCGCCGACTGTGCTATCACGCCTCTCGTCTTGACTGTCCATATTTAACAAATTGCCAATGCAAATATGGTGCAAAAATAAAATAACTTTCACAATTAAATGTGGTTGAGAAGAAAAATAAAACGATTTAAAGCACGTAAACGCTCTACCCTGCTTGCCTGTCGAATGAACAAACCTACAAATCTATGCACGAGGAAATCTTGATTTCCGCATCATTGAACATGCGCACCTTCAAAACCTGTATAACAACTTTATTTAATCATACACCGATAATAAGTACATTCATGCGTTGGGTCGATCTTATCTTAAACTATATTTAGAAGTCTATTTTAAAACACGGGAAACCCAGTTAGTAACAAATATAGCAAATATAGCAGACGCTTGAAAAACAAAGTTACTAGGCATATCCAAGTTTATAATTTACAACATTGAAAAAATAAGCAAATTATCCAAACACATAACATACATGAAGAATAACCCTTCATGTCTATGGTAAAACGAAAAATATACTTCATTGTTTACCGCAACAATAAAGGTTGGCTCACATGAGCTATTTCTATGGCACGCCTGAACCACAAAAAAGAGAAAAACTAAGTTTAAGTAACTTAAACTTAGTTTTTCACTACTTAAACTCAATTTAAGTAACTTAATTCGAATTAACGCTACTAAATGCATTAAGTAGTTAAGAAGAGTTATTTTCTATTTATGTGAGAAAAATGAATTAAGCAGAGAAAAACTTAGTTTAACTCGTTAAGTGCGCCCGAACAACAAAAATTGATTTTTATTACCGTTAAGTTACTTAAATTGCATTTAACGCTGCTTAAAATTAATTTAAGTGCTTTCGCATCGTTAATTGTATTTAATTATTACTTAAGTTATAAAATTTTTACTTAAGTTGAATTATTAATTATCGTTAAGTCAAAACTCGCGTCCGAAAATAAGCATATGAAACAAGCGTTTTGATTGGTTGTCAGGTTTGTTAATAAATTCATGCCCGAGGTCGGAAGAAAAAGATTGCCATGTGGTACGAGCAAAAAATACAAAAAATCCAAAAAAATTTGGATTAGAATCTTAAGTCAGCTAAAATCTGTTTTAGTCTGGAATAACATTCAAAACACCCTTTCATCATCAAATTTTGCTGACAGTCAGTAACTATGCAATAAACATCAAAAACGATCCGCCCGTCTATATATTTCCGGGTCATATCGCATTTACCTGTAGTAATAACTTGTCTTGTATACGAGTAGTCATACCAGCTTGTATGTAGAAACTGGGACTATATTATATGTCCCAGGTAGAAATTAAAGATTATATCGTGTCACCGAATCCAACTTAATTATATTCTATACATGTAAATTTTGGCTTTGATTTTAGTATTTAAATGGAAAAAAAACAGTCTCCAGTATCTCAGTATTGGCAGTGAACTTATAAGTAAACAATCCCAAAAAGTACACATATCAGAAATTACCCAGGTGATATTTTAAGTCTGAGTGCACTATTGTCTTTTAAAATAATTTTAAGCTGTAGGTAAAATCGTGCGTTGTAACCGATCCATTGCAAAATTGTAAATGGCGGTAGAAGAAAATCCTTTCCTGTTTACGTTTGTTACGACGTTTCTGATTGGCTTAGGTCTTCCGGATCATTAACTGACCAATCAAAACAATTCGACTTTACAACTTAAGTAAAATTCCTTACTAAAGTTGAATTCGTGTAACTAAAAACATATTTTAAGTAGAAAAACCTATTTTAACGCAACTTAATTGAAAATAGTACAATTGATAGAGAAAATCCTTGTTAAGTTGAATTAATTCAACTTAAGTAAGAAAATTACCATTAAGCACCGTTAATGCATTTTCGGTGTTTTAATTAGCGTTAACGCCGCGGGAACCACAAAAACTACTTAAATTCATTTTAAGCAGCGTTAATTCGAATTAAGTAACTTAAATTGAATTTAAGTAGAGAAAAACCTAGTTTAAGTAACTTAAACTTAGTTTTTCTCATTTTTGTGGTTCAGGCGTGCCATATATTTCAATATCGCGGTTCTTTATTTAACCAATACACGATTTATTAATAAATGTTTACTCAGATTGAATATAAACTTATTTTCTCCCCCAATGATTATGGGCTGGCGTAGTCGAGTGGTTACTTCGTGAAATACAAACCTGTCTTCTAAACAGTTTACGTGGGTTCGATACCCATAGATCCACTGACGCTATTTAGCCTTTTTTTAATACATTTTTGCCGTTTTTTCTTTTCAAATTGTTTAACGCAATTATATTTATCTACTATTTAGAGTGCTCGAATTATACGGGGGTAAAAATAGGAAAATCGGCGGACACACGTGTTTATATCTTGCATAAGTACATATTGGCGTAAGCTGAATTAAAGAATGGATACCTATTATATAAATATATAATGCATGGCTAGATCTAATTTCTATCTAAGCTGTTTATAGGTAATTTTGTTATGCAATGCACATAGATTACTATTCCTGGACAATCTTAATGGGCAAAAGAGGATTTTATCATATTTATTTTCTTGTTAATTATTGTAAAATAATGTACATGTCAATGTATTTCGTCGTAACATATCATATTCAGTTTATTTGCATACAATGAAGTCAATGAACTACATTATTACCGGTCTAAACTTTTGTATACTAAATATTGGGTATATTGTGCTTTTTATGAGTTTTATTGCAGTATTAATGATTCAAATGTAAGGCAATTCGAAGCAGGCTATATTTTTGGTCGTTATCCGTTTGTCATTTAAGAATGGTATTGAAACTGAGGTTGCGTGACGGCACAGTGCCGCAATTTGATAAACAGTTCAGACAAGGTTCATATTAATCCTTGTTCTTGCACAAGGGATAAAGAACGGACATGAAACGCTCAACATTCACATCTTGAAATATACGTTAAGCTTGAGTTGGCTTGACTGGCTTACTATGGTAAGCATTCAATCCGTGTGTCATAAAAACTCTTCCAATGATGTAAGGGATTTGGGGCTCACACGAAAACGGACTCGAAACCATTGTTGAAACAAATACGGGTAGCTTTAAGTGCTGGTTACACGTTCGATCCAACCGGTGGTAGCAATATTTATAGCCTTAAAACGACGTCAATTACTGGTTCTACCCACGAAACGGATTTGAGAGCGTCTCAGTAAGCTTAGAGCGTGATGCAATCGAGCTAGAATTAATATGTTTTAACTAAATCAATGAAAAACCTTTAGTTTGCATTCCAATGCGTATAGTTCAAAATATAGGGTAATGCATCATTGAGCCCTTTTTTCACATATCATTCCGAATACTCAAATCACGCATTTACACAGATTGCGTTTTTAAAATTAAAAGTCTAAAGACAATACTTTTCCGTAATATTTAACGGTCGATTGTCGAAAGCTTATCCGGGTTTTAAGGGTCGATTTTTCAAAATTCTAATAGCACACCGACCTTGTGTATCCCGACTACATTAAAAATATTACAATGTCTGTGCTGCAAAACTGATTTTTGCAAACGCCAATAATTAAAAATGTCTATATGGCAATATAAAACCTATAAGCATTTCATGTGTTGTATATGAGATACGATAGCTTCAAGAATGAATACATAGTTAATGGCAAAAATCAGTAATTTTTACAGAATGTGCCACATAACTAGATATTCAACGTTTTACATATACATTTATTTTTATTTAAATAACAATGAAATCACTAGCACGGTCTGCATTAACGATACGTACATGGAAACTTCAACGTGAAACCTACATCAAAACTATACGTTATGAGCGCAAACTGTGTTTTTGTTACAGTGATATTCTCTCTGACGTGACTTGCCCAAATTGCAATTCCAGGCTACGTTTGCATTTATGCTAGCTACAACAAAATGTATGGCAACGCATCATATATCAAAGTCGTGTAATTAAGTGGAAACATTTTTATTTTATTTTATGAAGCAGTGACCTTGATCCGAAAGATCTCAAATGCAATCCCCGGCTATGTCTTATGTATGCTACCTGCTTTAAAATTACCGCAAAAAACATCATCCGAACTAAATATATTTAAAGGGATTCATTTTTATATTTAAGTAATAGTGACCTGCACATCACCGAGCCCAGATGCAATCCCACTCTAGATCAGCATGTACGCTTCTTTTATACAAACCTTTATTAGGATATCGCCATCCTTATTTTATTTATTTTAATTTACCAACGAAGACCGTGACTCGATAGATCCCAAATCCAGAGTCTCCATGCAGTCTTGCTACATCCAGATTTTCATAAAGGTTGGTCAATGTATACCAATTAGCTAACACAAAACCTTCAAAGTAGTAGTACACAGGACATTATTTTTTATAAGTTGGAGGTAAGTTGTGGCCCGTGACCAATGACCGTATAATCATTGTTTTTTTAATCGGGTTCGGTAGTCAATCCCATTCCCAATTGAAAATATATTTATTTTTTCCAAATGGGATCTGAAAATTTCCAATAGAAGGTTTTCGAAAAAAAAGTAATATTTTTTTAAATATTTCAATATTTTGTTCATTTCCCATCCAGCCATATATAATTTCAACCTTAGTAAAATAATACCGAAAACACTTCTTTTCTCAACTTGAAGCTTTTTTAAAGCAAAATTGCAACAACACTTATTTCCCAATTTTAGTTAAAACGCCGCAAATTTTCCCAATCAAAGGGACCCGGCTCAATTCCCAAAATGGTGAAAATGAATCTTATACAATGGCCACGAAGACATACATTCATATTTCCGAAGACATACATTCATATTCATTGAAAATAAGTCGTAGATATACATCTCTTAAGATATTGCGCAAAAGCGTTAGTCTGGATTTTCCAAGTGCAAATGGGGTATAATTATAAACGAAATTGCAAATCAGATTTGTGGACTTTGCTCAGTGACCTTGCATGATAATCTCAAAAGCATTTATACAGTTTGAATACTTTGAATTTACCTTTTAGTTACACGGAGATATGTACGTGTTTCATATATCAACATGAATTTGAATTAGCAACCTTTATCTGACTGTTCTAAGCACAAAATGGCATAGTTCTTCTGAAAGGCTTGTTAAAATTTAAAGTCTTTGTCAGTGACTGTTATAAAGACCATGGGCACGTATTTAAACTTATACAATGTCAAAATGATTTCTTGAAACGAGAAAAATCAACATTTTTCTGAATCAGATACAGGTTCTGCATCGTAATGATTGACGATCTGAACACAAAAAACGTTACAGTAAAACAAACATGCATATAAATTATTTGAAAAACAAATACGCGCGCGAAATGATCAGGAACTTGATTAAAACTCCATTTATTTTAAATACACGTGAAACTTGCATATTAAATCTTAGGACACGATTTGGCTTCATTTTTTTTTAAATCACTTCAATATTATCAAGGATAATTAATGTCACTATTTCAAGCGCAAGCTAGTTAAATCCCAATGACAAGTCAATTTATATAAATTTCAGATTTAAGTTTTTGTCCGATAGTTATACAACTTAATGACTTAAGTGTATTGTGTTTAAATTTGAAATACAACAATTGTTAAATGTATTTTTATCTTTCTAAAAACAATTGTCAATGTTGTTTAGATCTTCACAAGATTACATCACCCTTTGCACCCCAGGAAACCCGATACATTGTGAGCAGTGTAATACCATTGGAGCAGTGCTTGTTATTTTAGCATGAACTAATATTTGGTAAGTAAATTGGAAAAATTAAAAATTTCAAAGTTCAATTTGAACAACTGTGTATTAACATTGATAACAAAGGTATTGGCCTACATGTAGACAAAATCCTGACACTTTTTCTTAAAAAAATAGCGAAATATGGCTACCTGAACTAGAAGATCGGGCAAATGGGCCATGTTCAGGCTTTTAGGGGAGAACAACTACTTTAATTTGCAAGCCACTACAATAATTAAAGGATTTATACAAACTTACACATGTCTGCCATAACCTCTTAGCAGGGTCTCTCCAGAAAACTATTTCTTATAGAGAATTTTGCGTTTAAATGACCACGTTGGGATAGATGGATACCATATGGAGAATACCAGGAAACCTTATTTGAGCAGTGACTTTATAATTATTTTGGTGACAAAAAACCCCTATTTCGAGCCATTTTGTTGCAATTTCTTTGCTTTATAGAGGCATAGAGTAATTGTATGTCGGCATATATGCATACAAATGTACTTTTAAATGCCTTTTGTATTATCAATATTGCCTTTTCAACATTCTCGTGTTTTATTTCTCTTTACAAACACTATTTTGGAAAATTTAAAGAAATACTTGACCTCTTTCTCTAAACAGATTTCTACCCCATCCCCGATTAGCCTCAACATCCGAGAATCGCGAGTTCGATTTTAAGTCCACGCAACGTAATTGTGGTGTTATGCCTAGAAGTTATTTCTTTTCAGGCCAGTCTTCCATTACATTGAGTCAACTCATGCCGGTATCTACATGTATAACTCGCATAAGTATTTAAAATATTGGTAAAACACTGAAAACAATTGAAACTCGAGAGTATGTTTACCGACCGCCGTTATTTTACTGAAATAATTACGAAAAGGGAGACTTTTCACAATCAACAAAACAATACTACGATGTGAAAAAGTATTCTAAATACAGAAATTTGAATATTGATTAAGAACACAGGTGGTTAGCGTGTTGCTATGATATTAATTAGTGAAAACATCATTTTGAATGATAAATAATCATATTATAACGAACAATTAACTTTTATGAAAAAAAATCACTATCAAATATATATATATATATATATATATATATATATATATATATATATATATATAAATATATATATATATATATATATATATATATATATATGAAAAAAACATTATTACCGTTCTTGTCGTTACATTATGCAACAAGACTAACTGTCCAGCGCCGTTTGAAACCTTTGTATGCATACATTTCAACTAACTGACATTTTAAACACACGAGTGATTTCATTGGTTCAATGCGGAGGTGTGTCTTTACAACTGGAGATTTCATTCATAAAGACTGCATGATCATTGTCAACTGGGTCATGCGAGTTGTGTATCGTGTTATTTCTTAAAAGTTGACACAGCATTTGTAAAAATTGCAAGACATATACATTTCCAGAAAGGAAATTCATTTCTGCGTTGAATAAGACCGAGATCGTGAAAATCGCTGCACAATTGATGAAGATATGGCTGTTCAAAGCGATGCACCCCGTTTTGGGGTGATTTTGAGTTGCATACCTTGTTATATATATATTTGATAGTGATTTTTTTTTTCATAAAATTTAATTTTTCGTTATAATATCGAGGGGTTAGAGCCAGAACGTGGTAAGTGCACTTTTTATCAAAAATCACTTTTTTGCACGTTTAGAAAGCTATTCCAATACTCTTCAATTTGCACTATTCCCTGGAATCATATCTTGTATACAACATAGTATATCCGACAGAACCAAGGTGCACTAAGTGCTTATCGACAAATCCCTTGTATGCCAGAATGCTTTATATCCTTTTTATGACTGCAAGAAAGCTTTAATAGCACTTAAGTCTTTTTGGCACAATATGTTTTCATACATATTGAGAGGTAATACATGTGCAAAAAGGATTTAAGTGCACTTAAATCATTTTAAAATAAGCCAGTTGTGCCCCTTATTCAAGGTTAAAAATAAAATATGAAGCCCTTACCTTGTAAGGAATTACTGTATCTGGTTTATATCAACAGGAAACACAAACTATTGTGCTAATGGGTAATTAGATAGGGAGAAATATGACTTTATCGGTGTTTATGTTGATAAAAGACACTGTTCTCCCACTAAGATGGTAAAATAATATAATTGTTTCAACACCTTTCTCATTAAAAGTTCTTTCTTATAGAAAGAAGATGTTTTCAAAGAAAACTACATTTACAGTAAAGGGTAAGATTTTTAGGTATTATATTTGTGTGTAAAAAGATGTCTATTATAATTAAAATACTAAAATGTTTCAAATTTGGACTTGAAAGGCAGGAAGAAATTAATGCTTATCTTTTTTAGATTTTGCAGTAATTAATTTTAGACTTCAGTGCCATTGATATGTTCACTATAGACAGGCTTTATTGCAGATGTATACTTTTATGGTTACAGCATTCAAGCAGTTCATTACACATTGAAAGTTTGAAAAAGCATCTTAAAAGCTGTGCATCTATTAACTCATTTTCAAATAAAAGTTTAACATGTCAAAGTTGTGCTTATATTTTTACAAAGAGTTCATATCAACGTCAAATGAACGTCTTATGTTCAAACATAACGGCATAGGGTGTTACGACTGATCTGATTCGACGTTTCACTTTTAACGTGAAGAATGCGGAAAACCTAATTGGTAAATATTCCAGTGATCATAAATTGGAAAAATGGTAGGTGTGCGAAAATGAGACCTCCTTAAAATAAGTGAATCCACAGTATGACGTCATTGGAATGTGCGTTTAAAAACGTCAATCTTTATGTTTAAAAGTATAAACTGGTGGAAAAAACTTGTCATAGTGTGCGCATCGTTATAAAAAAAATTATTTCTAATGATTTATGATAAACACATGTTTTGTGGATATTCTGAAGACATAGAATATTTTAATCATTGTTCTTATATGTTTACTGTAGTGAATAACATAATATCTTTAAATGTTTCATTGAAAATAAAGAAGTGAAACTCCAGGTGCTGGAGCAGTATTGCATGTTAGTGACATGCAATTAGTTGGTCATTAATTTAAGGCAAGTGACCAATTGCCAAATAGTACAACACAGCACAATACAAAACAACAGAAACATATATAAGAATAAAGCTTGGGTCACCGCCTTGGAACGGTAAACCTCACACTTGGCCCAGCAATATTCATGATACATATAAGTGTGAATAAAATTTAACCTCATAGCATTGCAACTCAAATTAAACAATAATAAAAGGAAACCAAAACGCATTCATTTTAATTACCATTTAATTACTCAATGGTAGAGAAGAGACCAGAGCAACAGAGTTACAACCTTTTGAGGAACGATGAAATGAAATTACGAACAAGTGTCAGCTACATCCCTTATTTTTAGAAAAAAGATTTGAGAATATAGCAAACCAAATTTTATTTGAATAACATAAATCTTTACTCAAATTAAAATATATAAGGCGTAGGTTAAAACTAAACCCATACATTCCAGAGTAGGTAAGCAGCTAGAAATTCTCGCGTGATTTCTTGGCTTCCTCAACTGACTTTTTTCTCCTGGCAGTATTTGATGTAACATTATTCAGTCAATTTGTTTACTGAAAATGACGAACACATATTTAATAGAAAATGTTTGAAGATATATTCATGTTCTGTAATCAAATCCATTATCAGTAAAACAAGGCAACAATTTTTACCCCATACATGTTGCAAACTGACACAGATTGAGCAATATTTAAAGGACACGTTCTTGATCGTTCTTGTTGATGCCCTGTGTTAGTGTCATTTTCTTTACAGATTAAGATGGAACAATATTACATAAATTGGTTAAAAAGTTCGCAATTTATTTTAACAAATATTATTAAAGCGAGACTATACGATTTTTGTATGTGTTAAATTGTAATATATTGATTAAAATATGTTACAATAACGCAAAATAGGCAAGAAAAAATATACATTGAAGACGAATTTCATAAAATGCAGCAAAGCCAAATCAGCGCCTCGAGCCGATTGTGACGAATATATTTCATACATATTTTCCTACAATAACCGAAGCATTCATCTTTTTATTAGGTTCGGAGTTAGTGTTCGTGTGTTGTATACATAGATATGGTTGCAGTAAATTAAAATGATCCGTAAAACAAAATTTAGATTCACATCGTACATGCATGATATACATGCTGGCGAATTCGACTGTACAGACATTGTCAATTTCAGAATGAAATATCAGGCTTATTTCGCATTTTTCGACACATGTCCTATTTAACTTTTATTTTAATTTATATTGAAATATATGTTTAATAAGTTTTTACACGTTTTATATAAATTCATAAATATTTGACAAAATCGTACAGTCTCGGTTTAAAACGGAAATAATACAGTTTATGAAATGACATAAAATAAATATTAAACAAAGATACGCATGTCTATTAAAACATGCCTACTTAAAATAATATATAGATTAAAAAAACAGTAAAAGCATATTACTATACCATGCAATATGTACTGCTATATATATGTATAATTTGTAGTTACCGGTATATGTCTGTTTTTGTTTAATTTAAATTTGTTGCTGTATTAATTTCTTTTAGTTATATCACTGACTTATGTCAGTCAACCTTCTCACAAAATATGTGAACAAGTCCCTTCAAAATCTTACACTTTCTTCCTTCCATGGCCATCCCAGCCCATATGACAATAAAAATGACCCACAGGTCAGTACAGGGGCAAGGTGGGGGCCATCCTTAACATGGTTAGAAGAGGCAGAATGAAATAAACAATTATTCAAAGCAAAGTTAAATATATCAATATGCTTTAATGTATTTTGAAACAAATATAACTAGTTAATATTAAATGATTGAGAATAAACTTAATTTATACAGACATGTTTGCATTCATATTTAGATGTACAGTGGCATAGAGATGACATTTACTCCTCTTTTTTATAAACTGCACTCCTCTTTTTTCTATTTCGTTCCCACGACATACTAACTAGAGGGAACGAGTTAACTATGTCGTGGGAATGATTTATTAAGTCGAGAGAACGAGATACAAAAAAGAGTAGTGCAAAACTAAATAAATGAAGAGTGCAATGAAAAAAGAGCAGTGCATTAAATAAAGGAGAAGTGCATTAAACACTTTACTGCACCGCTCTTTGTTTCGTTGCACTCCTCTTTTATTTAGTTTTGCACTCTTTTTTTCTATCTCGATCGTTCCCTTTACTTAGTAAGTTGTCCCACAACATAGCTTACTCGTTCCTACGAGTTAGTAAGTCGTTCCCTTGAGATAGTTAAAATGCTCTCTTCTTTTGTTTAATGCACCCCTCATATATTTACTGCACCGCTTTTTTTTGATTGCACGCCTCTTTCATTTAGTTGTGCACTCCTGTTTTTTTCTATATCGTTCACTCGACTTAGCTGACTGTTCCCTCGAGTTCGAGTTAGTAGGTCGTTCTCTCAAGTAAATATGTCGTTGGAACGAGATAGAAAAAAGAGGAGTGCAATGTAAAACAAGAGGAGTGATTAACAAAAAGGAGTGAATGTCACCTATATGCCACCGTACTACTGATGATCAATACATGCATCTTACTGGAACGTTTTGAACAACTTTGATAGAGGATCGCCCATTGATCATTTATGTGAAGGTTTGTTCGAATCTTTCCAGTGGTTGAAGTGGAGATTTAAAGCTGATTGTAGACAACACAAAGAGAAGCCAATAACCACGTTAGCTAACTCTCAGTAGAGGACCAAAATAAAAGATGCAAGGCAAATACTAAAGCACAGAAGATTTAACAGTATGCAGTCGATAAAATTGTGATCAACCTTCAACTTTGGTAAGTCTCGGTAAATCTCTTAATTTTGTTATACAAATTATGTGAACCTCGTTTTGTGACCAGCTTTTACCACTGCATTCACATTTAAACAACTGCTGTAGAGAATCACTATGCATTTACAACATAGGCATCAATTTACATAACCTAAGTGACAAGGCGGTTCAGAATATAATAAGTTATAAGTAGTTTTTGGTCTATCGATGTGTTTAAAAGGATGTTGTCCCTGGAGTGCGGAATGTAAAGACTCCAGGATCATAATAAACAAGATTGTTAGTCAATATATATAATATGAAACCTATTGGCATTGCATTTTGAATGCGCTGATGTTGAATATTATGTTGATATTTATAAAATCTAAATAACCCATGCGACCCTAAACCATTCAGGCTATATTTCATTTGACTAATTTAAAACAATCAAAGCATTTATAGTGTTCATAAGCTTTTTCTTATATTTGACATGGTAACCTAAGTTTTGAATACACTTTACTTAGATTTCATCTTTGTTGTGATATTGTGATGATACAAATTCTTACCAAATGTGATCAACATTTAGTCATTAGGGTAGCTTCTACAGTTGTTACAACTTTAGCGTAACCTTTAACCTGTTGACCAGGTTTTTGATATCAATTGGCCCAAATTTTACTTTGATTTAAATATTGTCGAGATAAACATTTTTTATTTTTATATTTTATTTGGCCTTAACCGAAAATCGGAGTTTGCTTTATTAGATCTGTATTGTAACTTTGCTCTACTTTGCTGTCGGTGTCACGAACTGTAATGAAATCCTTGTAGGTCCCGACTTTGATGGCATGAAAGTATTAAACTTTGCATGTTTTGTTGATTTACCCAGACAAAATGGACATGAGTTAATTAGAAGCGAATTAATAATTGTCTTCGTGAGGTAATCACCAACGGTTTGGAGTTCTGATGAATAGGAATTAATAACAAGCATCAGAATAGCAAACCGTTGGTTATTACCTTAACAAACAACGTAAGCTATATATAATTTTAAATCTTACATGATTGTTTATACATAATATGCCCTTTTTCCACAAAAAAATACATACATGGGTTTTCATGACGACAACACACTTAAATTATAATAACTTTTGTCAGGTTCATTAAGATTATTTGAGGAAATTACATTAAATAAAAATATTAAGCTAATCATGCAAAATGTATACCAAGTAAACAGGTTTGGTAACTTATATATGAAAATTGTACTACTTAAATGTGGTTTCACTGGGCCGAATGCAGAAATGATATGTTTGTCAAACGTCTCCTATATCACACATTTAAGGAGGCACATTTTACTGAACTGAACATCTGGGAATTTCTTGAATTACCATGACAACAGAGTGATCTCTTTCCTTTTTTGTGAAGTAAAAGTAAGACGCTCAATTTATTTGAAAAAAAATCCCACAAATTTCAAAATTGTGAGAAATTTAGTCACAAACTCCTCAAAATTTTACCAACAATATTCACATACTTGTAGAAATTGTAAAATGATGATTTTTATGCATAGGTATTGTAAAATATTTTCATTGGCTGGACACTTTTGCTTTCGAAAAATAAAATTATACATCATATGAGCAACTAAATTCTGACAGGTTTAACTGTATCTTCAATGATCCATAGTCAATACTTTTGACAAACATTAAAATGTTTGTCTATGTGATTTCTGTTGTGTGGCTAGACACATTAGTTATACATTGAATTTTAGTTCTCGTGTGAGAAATGTAAGCCATATAATTTTTCCAAGTTTAAAACCTTTGTCAATAACAATTGTGCCATGTCACATGCGCATAGGATTCCCTATAAATCATACATATGAGCAATATTTGACATTAAAATGCATTTCATGAAAATGCAATTTAATCTATTTGAAAAGAAATTATTCAAGCTTTAAAGAATATTTACACATATAAACGGATAAGAATACGAAAATCTACTCCAAATTGCTGCCCTTGTCTCGCTCTCTGCCAGTACTACATTACTCAAGTGTTTTTACTTTCGTCACACGATCTTTCTGATTCAAGGTATTTCCGTTGTAAAAGTGCATGCTTAAATCTTACTGTGATATCTTTAAAGTGACTCCTCATTCAAACAAATCTGGATCCCCATGCTGACTTTTTAAACAAAGGATCTCAAGTTTTACCATACAATTTACTGACGGTCAAATGCACTGGTGTGGTTTTTTAGCCAAACTAACGTTACAACATTGGTTTCACCAGTTTCATACTTGTAATTCCTTAACAACAAGCAAATTCGTTGAATTGATATCCCCCTTCTCCTCATTGATATATATAGACACCTATAAAGTTTCATGTTAAAAAACTTAAATAGTTTCTGAGATATAGCTCTAAAAAGTGTGTGACAGACAGACGGATGAATTGTACTTTTGAATATAAAATGTCTGTTAAATGTCAAACAACTTACAAAGGCTGGTTTTGTAAAATAGTGTGGATATATTAGATTTGTGAAATGCTTGCATCAAAACTGTGAGATGGCTGACCCAGGCCACACGCAAAGAAGGAAAAAAGCCCTACAACATTTTCAGGTTTTGATAGCAGAATAACTCCATAATGTATTGTAGTATAACCACATGATTTGTCGCAAAATAACCTTTAATTTCAAACTCTGTCTACATAAAATGGGTAAGGGTGGTGGAAGAATGATAATTAATTAAAGCAAAGTTAAAAATGATTCTGTAAATTGCAGTGGAATTGTAAACTTGTTAAAATCCACTTTATACTTTTGAACCAAAATGTTTGCTCATGCCATTTTAATAAGGCAAAAGGAAATTATTGCTTATATTGAGGTATAAAAACCATTGAAAACAAATGATAAAAAATTTATATGCAGAAATATGCAAGTACTATACTGCCATAGATGATCTAGGAGATAACATAGCACATGCATGTTTCCTATATGATTAAACTATACATGTCAGTCAATTACAAATAATTTGCAAAGTATCTTGTGGAGCTTGCTTAAAATTGTATAATAAGTGTACGAACTGAATATTCTAAAAACAAACCTCTTTAACCATTGGTGGGTTTTCATACTCAAAATACTTTTTCCAAGTATATAATCACAATGATGGTATTGTTAAGTTGAGTGTGTCTTTCAAAAATCACTTTAAGTTTCAATTAAACATTTCTCATTATGAATAAAATCTTCCATGTTGAGGAGAACACTTCTAGTTATTAACTAGTGGTTGAAGTATGCATTCATGACTCTTTATTGAACCACTTGAGAACAATCTACCATTCATCCTCCTCCAGTCTGAATGTTAAATTATTAAAAGTGTTTTTGGAAGAGAGCATAACAAAATTGCCAACTAAAATGTTTTTTATAGATTAAACAATGTATAGCATTAATATTTCATGTACAGTAAATTGTGGCCTTCAATTGTTTGCGTAAAATCTACTTAAGTTTACATGGAAGGCAGATTGTTTGCGTGAAATCTACTAATGTTGACATGGTAGGAAGATGCAAATATCATGAACATACAAAAAACATGAACATGTGCGCAATTATATCTGCCATCAATTTTCTCGCTGCATACAAGTATGGAAAGGAATCTAGGTCAAAACCTCTGGATAAGACAGCTACAGTAAAACAACAAGTAAAACAAACACCCTTGTTGACTGTGAGTACTTAAATAGTGGATGGCTGGAAATAGCAATTAATAAAAATTGCATCCGTTTTCTGAATTAGTGGCTCTTGACCGACTTCATAGAAATACATGTTGAATGATATTAAGCACGAATCTTTCCCCACGGCCATGTCTTGTTTGATTCCAATAATGTCGCTTTAATGGAATTACCATTTGTATTCATTTGCTTCTTAATATTAAATCACGTAAACTTGTTTTATTAGTAGCACAGCCCGATTAATATTTTTATTTAGTACTGCCCTTGGAATTTGTTCACGTCATTATGCATTGTGTACACACCGGTCTTACTGACAATAACGTAGTGACGTCACCATCTATGTATAGAATGCGTCATTATGTCATTATGGATTTTTGTGACGTCATACGACCGACTTTCCCAGTTGTAATCTACATGCATAGGTCATTGGGTTTATAACGTTCCATTTTATTTATATTTTCTCTCTGATAGGCGTTTCTTGTTTGATTTAACTATTTTTAATTTGTTTAGCAGTCACATAAACAACCAAGCTATGTAATATGGAATTTTTACACCCATTATTGCTGCTTCTTCCTGTATTTGCGCGATGATTATCTGAGATATTAACTCTATGATTCTACATTCTCAAATCTTTTCTATAAAGAAGGAATGTAGTTGACAATTGTTAATAGTTTTATTTGATCGTTCGTCAAAAAGTTGTAATTCTGTTACTCTTGTATCTTCAATGCAATTGAGTAATTAAATAGTAATTAAATTGAATGCGTTTTAATTCCCTTTTATTATTGTTTAATTTGAGTTACAATGCTATGACGTTAAATTTTATTTACACTTGAATGTATTATGAATATTGCTGGGCCAAGTGTGAGGTTGCTTTGCATTGACCGTTCCAAGGCGGTGACCCCAGCTTTATTCATATTTTGTGTTTATGTTGGTTTGTATTGTGCTGTTTTGTACTGTTTGGGCAATCGGTCACTTGCCTTAAATAAAGGACCAACTAATTGTTTTTAATGAAAATTCAATACTGCTCCAGCAGCTGGAGTTTCACTTCTTTATATTGATAGAGATACATAATTATGTATATTGGGCACCTATTATACATATTTCCATGTGAGCTAGTAGGGTGTTGGTAGTGAAATTCTGTCTAAAAAAGGACTTTTAAAAACACATGATGAGACAGCATACTTTGCACAAGAAACAGATTTTAAGATACGATGTATAGATCAGTATTGTAAAGTCAGTACTTAGTCATTAGCCTTGAAGGGGCAGTCAACCAGATTGACGAAAAAAAAAAATTCTAAAATACCGTTCTAACTCTAACCCTGCGAGTAACTCGCAGACTGTTCAGGTTTTTATGCTGTTCGCTGCTAATCAGTATCTAAGGGTTGAAAATGAGGCCTTTACAAATTGCATCTTGTTAAATAGGAATTTAATTTAATATTATTTTGTAAGAGACTACAAATGTGTACAAATATGTATTTAAGTGGAAAAGGGTTAAACAAGAGATTGGACTCTGCATTAGTCTGAGCCGAATGTAGGTCAGCGTCAACAGCAACATGAGGTAAGGTTAGAGTGGGTGTGTTGATAGTGTTCAAGGACAACATCCATGCAAGTATGAAAGCTTTGTAGGAAACATAATTGATATTCTATGGAATGTGTCATTTTGTGTTAACCATGTAGAGATGGAAGGATGAGTCAATCATTATATACCTCTCAGTCAGTCAATGCCGGGGCATACACAATATTTTCGGATTGGGTCTACTTTTAATATATTACTGTAAGTACCACATACAATTTGGTGTCACAATCAAGATCAACGGAAATAACTACTTGTGAGGAGCGGCAAGCAGATCTGGTAAACGAAAGGGCATACTTAAATGTTGACTGTGAAGGACCGATAGTTAAGTATTGCTATTATGTACATCATAGTTCATAGATACAATAACAACCAAATTAAACACGATAAGAGTTGAAACTTAACAGATATATCAGATAGTCACTAACAAATTGCCCTATGTATATTTCGCTCCGGATTCATACAAACATTGCTAATTTTGACCGGAAAACACTAGTTGGACTGCCACGATCATGCGACAAGCAAAACTTAGAAAGGCAATATACATGTTATAATATTATCTGCAACATAGCACTTTTTTGCCATACCCTTAAGGATGTTTCCTATTGATTGTTTATATTTGTATGACACGGAAGTTTTGCCTAACTGCTCCATATGTATTTTTTTGTTATTAAAAAACAATAAATCAAATAGAAATGTAATGAAATAGATTGTGGGTAAATGACATGTATTATTTTACAAAAATTAGGTCTATGCCCTGCAATGTTGTTACCTTCTAGCACTTAAACAATATATCAGAGGAAGATGAAACGCTGCAATTTGAAAAACTCGGATATCAATAAGAAGAGCAAATGAACGAAAAATCAAATGCATACATCACTGTAAAAACTAATTTCTTTGTCAAGGTATGAATGGCCATGATTTAGTTTTATTATGCAGAGAACACACTGACCTGATTGTTGTATAAAGCAGGGAGCACATTTACCTCAGTGTTGCATTATACAGATAACACATTGACCTGATTTTTGTATTATGCAGCCAACACATTAACCTGATTGCATTACGCAGCGAACACATTTATCTGATTTTTGTATTATGCAGCAAACATATTGACCTGATTTCGTTGCATTTTGCAGCCAACGCATTGACCTGCGTGTTGCATTATGAAGCAAACACATTCACATGATTTAGTTGTGTTATGCAGTTACCACATTGACCTGATTTAGAAGTATTATGCAGCGAATACATTGACCTGATTTTGTTGCATTTTGCTTCAAACACATTGAAGTGAGTGTTTAATTATGCAGCATTCACATTCAAGTGATTTAGTTGTTTAATGAAAAACAACACATTGACCTGATTGTTGTATTATGCAGTGAATGCATTGACCTGTTTGATGCATTATGCAGTGAACACATTGACCTGATTGTTGTATTATGCAGTGAACACATTGACCTGTTTGTTGCATTATGCAGTGAACACATTGGCCTGATTGTTGTATTATGCAGTGAACATATTGACCTGTTTGTTGCATTATTCAGCAAACACATTGACCTGATTGTTGCATTATGCAACAAACACATAGACATGAACGTTGCATTATGCAGCGAAAACAATTTGATCAGATTGTTGTATTATGCACCAAACACATTAAACTGATTTAGTTGCTTGATGCAGTGAACACATTAACCTGATTTAGTTGTATTATGCAGCAAAAACATTGACCTAATTTAGTTGTATTATGCAGCGAACTCATTGTCCTGTTTGTTGCAATATGCAGCGAACAAATTGACCTGTTTGTTTCGTAATGCAGTGAAAACATTGACCTGTTTGTTGCATTATGCAGCGAACACATTGATCTGATTGTATTATGTAGTGAACACATTGACCTTATTGTTGCATTATGCAGCAAACACAATTTGACACGATTTAGTTGTATTATGCGGTGAACACATTTACCTGATTTAGTAGCATTATGCAGTGAACATATTTACCTGATTGTTGTATTATGTAGCAAACATATTGACCGGTTTTATTTGTATTATGCAGTGAACACATTGACCTGATTTGGTTGTATTATGCAGAAATCATATTCATGTGATTTAGTTGTTTTATGCAGCGAACACATTGACGTGATTTAGTTGTTTTACGCAGCGAACGAATTGACCTGGTTTAGTTGTATTATGCAGCAAACACATTGACCTAACTTAGTTTTATTGTGCAACGAACACATTGACCTGGTTTAATTGTTTTATGCAGCAAACACGTTGACCAGATTTAGTTGTATTATGCAGCAAAGGCATTGACCTGATTTTCAAAATCTCAATTTAAATAGGTTTAGGTTAATTCATTATCTACAAGGCTGTCCGGTTACGGTTAGCGCAGTGGTTGGTACATGCACTTCTCACTTCTGCAACCGGGATTCAATCCCCATTCTCAGGGCACGTGAGTTTGGTAGGTGGTCATTATAACGGACAGGTGGGTTTCCTCTGGGCAATCCGGTTCCCCCCCTCCCCCGCCCACAGCATAAGAGCACATCAAAATTGAATAACTTTCAGTAAAACCTAAATACATATGTAGCTGGAAACTGAAGCTTTAATTTAACATTCGTTTCAACTTTCATGAGTCTAGTAATTAAATTAGGTAGGAGTGGTGGGACACACTATGGGTCTCCACATAATGCAGGCACTGTTCCGGAAGGACCTCATGAACTTAGAACATTATCTATGATTATAATCTTTTTTTTGTAACACCCCGCATCAATTTACGTAGAACACTTGTTTAAGCAATGAATGATTATCAGCATGTCTCTCAGCATGTGACATCCTGCCAATCTCTCTTAGAGTAATAGTTACGTCTACCTTAAGTCTCGAATAGCATCACGCACATCAGGGTGTTATACTTTACTACGCATGTATCACTGTTACCACATAGGTTTTTTTATATTCTAATGAAGGACATGACCACAAAAGCCAATAAGAAACATACAAATATAATTTAACACAAATAATGCTACATTTATGAATACAATCAGTCAATATGTTAGGGTCGAATGGTATAACAAGGAGGTATTTTACTCAAGTTCAAAATGTAATTCACGTACATGAAATTGAGAACAAAAGTTTCCCTCCTACCAGTTTATAATACACACATTATAATTATTTTAAACAAAGTAACCATACTAGTATTATGCATGAGGAATTTGAGTTAAAACCTATGTTACTATTTTTTTATACCAGACAATGGGTATACAATGTATTAAATATTATAGTCTGATCGGGATATATGTTAATCCAATCTCATTCATATTCACATAATTCAGGGATTGTTTTCAATATTTTACAATTGCAATTAACGGGGGATGTGCCGAGTCGTGTAAGGACACACTCATCAAAGCGCAGAGCTATTTCCAGAGTATATCACTTAGATACGAAATGTGTTTGCAAAGCTTTATTCCAGAAGACGTTAGCTTTTGGTGGCAGAATGAAAGATACAGCACTGAAATCACTATCTTCAGGAACATTTGCTTCCTTTGACAGGCGTGGAAAGCACACTCCCCATAACAAAACCCCAGATGCAATCATAGAAGATGTTCGTAATCATATAGAATCATTTCCTACTGTAGAAGCACATTACACACGCCAAGACACTAAAAGGCGTTTTCTACGATCTGATTTAAATATTAGTAAATTGTATTAATTATACAAAGAAAACTGTAAAGAAACGGGCAGGCAATACATATCAAA